>NW_017537345.1:699771-710383 GCF_001853355.1 Bactrocera latifrons
ACTTGTATTTAATAATTAAAGTTATCATTTTATTCCCAAAATCAGCATTAAAATTAAAAAAGTTTAATTAAACCATAATTCTAATTTTATTCCAAATTTTAATTGAAAATTTAGATTCTCATTTTATTCTCAAAATTGAAATTGAAACTAAAATTAAAAATAAGATTTTTAATTCAAAATACGGCACGCTGCCTGATAGTGAGAAATTAAGGGCATAAAAAAATTGCTACAATATTAAAAAGGCATACAAAGAAGTAAAAATAATAATACTGCCCTGATGATACAGTTAACATTTTTACCGTGCGATTCTCTACCGTGATACAGTATCAAGTCTCTAAATTTGACAGAGACAATTTTTGAGACTTGAGACGATTTTGCTATTCTGTAAGTGATAGTCACAAACTCTATTACACTTCATTATTCAGAGATGTTTTTATACTTCAATGGAAATAAATATGTCGATAACAAATATTAAATTTTCTATAACATAGTCAAAAAACATAATTATCAGTAAAAACATAAATATATGTTCACTTTGTTTCATAATATTAACGAAATTTATGTAAAATTTATTTATTTTTAACCTTTTCGTGTTTGAGTTGCTAACAAAATATGCAATCGATTAATATCTATGATGATCTCTATTCATTATATTCAAAATGGCAGACACGAGTTCTTTTTGGTTTTGTGACTTGCTAACTACCAGGTCTCAAATTTGAGGCAATATTTTAAGACTAAAGTTAGAGACTATTTAGTGAATAGTAACTAGTCACAAATTGAGATTTTACCACAAAATGTCTCAAATAGAGACTAGAGACTGATTACAGAATCCCGCTATTAGTATAAGTAAACGCAAGCCTCCAAGTGCGAGCACAGGAGTTATTCTTTTCTATGGCCTCACAAAGGACTATTTATAGCAGTTCACGTGCGATTTCTCTAAATCAGACATCTAACCTAACCCAACCTCCATGAACCATTTTTGAAATTGACCGAGCTAACGCCGCAACAGTACCACTAATTAAACCGAGTATACTTTAGGGAAAAAAATTTTAAAGTCCCATATTGGCCTTAAGATTGAAATCCATATCGATTTTAGTTTTAATTTGCTTCCCAACTTATTATTTATTGGATAACTGGATACTGGAATCTTTGTATGAGTTTCCATGATTCAATTCATGGAGGATTCAGGATTCAAACAGAATCAACAAAGGATAGAGATATTTGTACAGAGCATGCTGACGGAACTTGAATGAATCCATAGTACCTTTTTTAGAACTTAGATCTAACAAAGTGGTTATTCTTTTATATTAATGATAATTAATTAAAACTGGCTACACTAGTATGCTGTTGTATAATACTAGAGAATACTAGAGTATTCAATAAAGCCAAAGGAAAAATTTGGTTGAAAAACGAACAGAATATAGTGATTTAGACTTTCATTACACTCGCACAAAAATCATAAATATTATCAAATAACGGTAATTTTTGCAACATAATTATTTATTGTTGGAACGTATGCCCAGCGATTGAACGGCTATTTTTCTTCTTTTAATAATTTTTTTTCGTCATTTTATATGCAGAAATAAATTTTAAAATTTCCATTTATGCACTAAGAAAAAAACTTCATTCAGCTTCTATTATACCATTTATTTTCATTGGCAAAAAATTCTTTCTCACATCCCTTTTGTACTCACACTCATATGAATTTATAGAACTCTAGCACCCCTCACGCTTCTGCGTCGTGTGCGCGTATTTTCCGGTGGCGTCAATGTTTGCACGCACTTAATCCTTTTGTATACAATATCTGATAAATTTTATTGCCGCTATTATTGCAGTCAAAGATTCATTTACATTAGACAGATCGAACACACGAAAAAAGTGGGATGAATACGTAGAGCTCACCAATACACGCATATATACGCATATACATACATAAATATGTTTGTGTGTGTGTGCGTAAAACTTGCTCGCTGCCTTTTTGCATTTTCGGTTGCTGCAACATATTAGATCATTAATTTCAATGCGGTTTCTAATTCATTAAACTATGCAGAGGGTCGCCGCTAGCGCACAACAAAAAAGGGGTGCCAACGACAAAGGGAGTAAAACTGTAAACTGGGTGCATGAAGCCGCCTTTCTATCTGCCACAGTGTTGACAAATTACCCACCGCTGTTTTATTTTGCATTTGTATTAGGCATATTATTGCTACATTTTGCAGCCCAAACCCCTACGGTCTTATCAAGCGAGGTGAAGCATCTATATGATATTACATTTGCGTATGTGCGTATGTTGGTATGTATGTATTCTGGGTAATGGGTCCATAAAACAGGCTGTCTTATGATTTGCTGCATACTTTTTACCGTTATGTGTGTAATTTTGTCGCCTTTAACGGGAGTTGACTTGTCATTATTTGGAAAATATGTTTTTATTTTTGGCATTTTTCGGAACACATGTTCCAATTGACATAATTTCGCATCATGAACTTGATCTAAATAGTTACACAAACATACAGTTATGTATATGCTGATTTAAATTGCGCTCATTGCGGTTTCATGGGGTGCATTGAAGCATTTCAGCGCCTTGCAGCGAGTGAAAGTCGCACTTGTTCGTCGCGGCATATTCCAAGGACAACGGACAAAGAATGTTGTATTGACATTGATTGTGTTGGTAAGTGCGTGGACGCGGAATTTTATTGTCATTATTGCAGTAGATTAGCTGCTGATATTCATGGCACTAGCTATATATGCCTTAGTGGTGTTGTTGGTGGTGTCATTTAACTCTTGTCTGCCACAAAAGCAAGTCAAGTGCGCTCACCATTGTGCTGTCATTATTATTATTATTTTTATGCGTTTCTATGTGTGCATGTGTATGTGCATGGTAGAAATTTTGCCATATGCGCTGCTACAAATTTGACAGCACCTTGACAACTCCGCCTTTAATTCAGATTTCCGTTTCCTTTTCGCTTTTGTGCATTTACATACATAAACCATGAAATTTGCGTCATCATTAAATTAGTCAAATGGAATTTTTATACCTTGAAGAGGGTTTATTAAGTTTGCCAGTTTGCCAGTCTGTAACATATGTATATACAGCTGCACTGAGATTCTTTCGCCATAGCCTTAGAGATATCGATCTGAAATTTTGCATGCGTGTTTTTCTTCTCAAGGTGTTACCTATTTCTTGGAATTGTTCATATCGGACTACTCTAGCATATAGCTGCCATACAAACTGACCGATCAAAATCAAGTCCGTGTATGGAAAACTTTTTTAGTTGATAAGATATCTTTTTGAAATTCGGTGACTATTTTTATCATAGAAAACGCTACAATCTGCGAAGAAATTGTTAATATCAGTTCACTATAGCATATAGCTGGCATACAAACTGGCTGATCGAAATAAAATCCTTGTATTGAAAACTTTTTCATTGGACAATATATCCTCTCAAAATTCGGTATTTATTATTACCTTAGACAACGCTACAATCTACGAAAAATTTGTGATGATCGGCGCACTATAGCATATAGCTGCCATACAAACTGACCGATCAAAATTAAGTACTTGTATGAACAACTTTTCTATTTGATAAGATAGCAACACGAAATTTTGTATGAATTATTCCTAAAGACAACGCCATGTTCTCCGAATATATTGTTCAGATTAGACAACTATAACATATCGCTGTCATACAAACTTAACTAACAAAATCAAACACTTTTTATAACGATTCATTTTATAAAAAATGCAAATGTAAAGGGCATTAAAGCAGTCAAAGTTAACGTTTCTTCTTATTATTTTCAGTATATGCTGAGTTTACTCTACATTAATTTGCATTACATTACATTTACTCTACATTAATTCTGCAACTGCGAAATCTATCTATGAAGAGTACTTTCTCAGTGCATACTTGCATATCCCTTAGCAAACAAGCGCAGCAGATGTTTTTTATTGTTGTTATTTATTAATTGCATTTTTATGACTTTAAGAGAATTGCAATGTCAACGCATATGTCAAATTTGCGTTTTCGAGCAAATTCATTTGGGACACATCAATTGATCACTGCGACATCACTTTCGTCAATTAGCTGATTGAGTAGCGATTTTCTAATTTTATAAATATTTTTTTAATTGCATAAATTTACACATAGTTGAAGTTTAAAGAAACCCCCATAAAAGTACGCATTACGCCATGTGTGCCTCTACAACTTTTTTATAACAAATCGAAAGCAAAACGGAACTCTTTATGCCTATTTATTTTCATTTAGCACTACGTTGTTGTTGTTTGTGTTTTTATATTTTTTTACCGCTTGCCGTTTTTGATTGATAAAGAAGTGTTGTCACTTCTGAAATGCCATCAGCAATCATCGATCATCGCCTTGTTGTGCACCGCGATGCCGACAACAGTGCGGCCCTGCTTTGACGCTGCTGTTGGCGCCGCTGCTAATGACCGGCTGCAAACAGCAATGCCGGCGATGATGATTATGATATTTCTACTTTTCATAATATATTACTTATGTACATATTTATCAGATATATGTATATACATGTTTTTTTTTTTATTTGACTATATTTGCCCCTTGGCGCCACCAACAATTCGCTTCCATATTTCCTCTATTTCCCAAGTGTACCTGGTTGTGTGTTGTTGTATTGACACATTCGTCATGCTGCAGGCAATCACTTCCCTACTTCTAAACAAATATAGCTAATTACATATTTTATTTACAATAAATAAATGCATATTTACAATAAATAAATGCATAAATACGTAGACATCTAAGTACTTCAGTGAAGATAGTCTTTTTGTGCGTATCTTCTATTCAATGTTTTTTCTACTCGTTTACTGTCCCATCCACATTAATTTATATAGAAATTAACAGAAGGAAATTAAAAAAAAAAAAAAGCACACATCAGATCACACTCGATAAGCTCATTGAACTAAAGCTTAACTTGTCAAAGTTGAAGTATGCATATTACATATACTCCGTTATGGTGATATGCCCTGTAGGAAAGTGAACTATATATTAGTGCCGTCTAAAGCAGCGGCAGAGCATAGTAGTAGATATGCTTGTTATACTCAGCTTATAAGACAGCTTAGCTGAACTCATATTTGATGATTCCTTTCCAATCCCACCAAACGCTCAGCATAACCTTTCGCTGCGTTAAATCTGGCTTTGCAGCCATTTGTTCAGCTTCACCACGCTTGGTCCATGATCACATTGTTGTCGTATTAGATCCACTTTTCGTCTCCAGTTACCATTCGCTTCAGAAATGGTTTGATTTCATTTCTTTCCACAAAGAATCACAGATTTTAATTCGGTTCATTAAATTTCACAGACTATTCATGTGATATGCAAACATCGAGTTTCTTTTTTAAATGGTTAAAAACCATTAATGATGAATATTAAGTTCGTTAGCGATATCATGGCTGCTTTTGTGACGGTCCTAGTCAATATTTTCTATAATTTCATAAACGTTTTCAACGATAGATCGACCATAGTGAGGTGCATCTTTCACATCGAAAAGTCCAGAACGGAAGCGGGAGAGCCATTGTTGTGCTACACGAACTGGTTGTATCAGTAAATTTTGTTTCATTTTATTGGTGGCTTGCGTGGCATTTTTCCTTTTTTGTACCAAAATTTCAAAATATATCGAATTTCTTCATTATTTTCACTCATTTTTGAACAGCTGCAACTTTTTTCAACTTACAAGAATTAAATTTTTTTTTTTTTGGTTAAATGAAGTTTTAAATCTCATCTTTCCAACACTATATGATAAGACACAATGTTATTGGCAGCACTGGAGATATACGACAGCAACGACATCTATTGACAAAACACGAAAAGAATTTTTCGACTACCCTATATCAACACTACAAATTTTCCTTACAGGGTATTAAAGGGCTGTCAAACATTTAGCATTTATAAGTATCGCTTCTAATTGGATGTCAAAACTCAAGTGGCGCAGAATTCAACTAACTTTTGTTTAATGAAATCTGTTGTTCATGCCACATACTAAGTACTGGGTACTTGAGCTGGTTTTAGAAGGGAAAACAAAAAATAAAATAGCTCCCGAAAAATATACAGAGTTATATGTTGAGAATGTCTTTAATGTGGATGTTATCACATAAACTTATATTTTGCAATTTCTATAAAATATAATATAATTTTATTTCGATATTTTCACATGGCCATCAGTTCAATCCTGTGTAATTTCACTAGTGGGTTGGTAAGCTTTTCCAGAGTGAGCCTCAGTACTTCACATAGCATACGCTCAGACATTCTCCGGTTTTGGTCAGCATTTTACCGCTTACTTGTACGAGCAACGGCTCTTTCCTGAACGTGTTTGCGCTACTCGAGTAACAGTAGCTGCTCTTACTCCAGTTTTTTAAGTGAAAATAATTGTAAAGTACATCGTTTTGAACTAAATTTGACTGATGGACTTTTTGCTATCAACTTCATTTTATTCTGACGCAATATTTATTTCTAAATTTGGCAATACATTCATCTTACATATGTATAAATAATTTTTATTTTTATCAAAAATATTTGTTCTGTTCCTAAAATAGGCGCTTAACTTGTTTGGGTGCCACAAATAGTTCATGAACAAATATTATCTGATTTTTATATAATTATATGGTTGGAGTAATGATAAGTTCAAAATGTTGCAAACCAAGTAATTAATGATGGAGTAATCAGTGTCAAATTATCTCACTCATTCCCACAAGTTTATTATTTCGTTATTATACCGTTAGTATAGTATATAAAGTATAGTCATTCCCTTAAAATTTCACCTTTTGAGTCTTGATAATCACAAGTGTAATAGGTTCACTTCAATTGATTCAATTAAATAATTGAAGACTTGTGTATTGTGTGCACAGTTAGTAACAACAATGTTTGCGCTTTGATTAGAGAGAATATTGTAATCAGTTGGCTGACGAAATCTCATTTCTTTCTTTAGCACGGAATTTTTGATTCAGTATTTTTGATTGAACACTTATATATGGGCTCGAGGAATTGAAGTAGTTCAACGTGCATAAGTGTAGTACTTGATTAGTCTAAAGGTTAAATATAGACTAATTAAAATTTGTTTCGGAACGGAAGTATACGAAGTGTATAGATAATATCTTGCATTTAGATTCAACGATGGAGTTTGAATTTTTGTTCGAAGTAGAGCTATTATTATGCTCTTCATAGAGAAAATAATGTTATTTTGTGACAAAAAAATACTCGGAAATTGTAAATATACGCAACAAATTTTATTTTTTATCAAGATTTATTTTGTCACCTTCAAAGTAATCCATACAAGATGCAATGCACTTAAGCTAACGATTTTTCTCGGAACACTTTTCATAAGCACTTTTTGGGATGGCCTCTAGCTGCTTCAGCTTTAAATTCGGTCACAATCCTCGTCTCGATGCGATAGTACATTATCGTCATGTAAAATCCATGAACTGTTCTTCGACAATTCTGGTTGTTTTCAACGAATGTTCTCACGCAAACGACTCAATACGGCCAAATAGATCTTCTCATTGACCGTTCGACACCTGCAGTAATTGCGAAGAGGTACCTCTTTAACCTGAACTTCTGGATCTATGAAACCGGAGTTGAGCCAAGAGTGCTTTGTGTGGTCTTTGCCGAGTAGAGCAGCTTGGAGAAATCACACTAGTTAAGCAGCTAGAGAGTGTTCCAAAAGTGGCCCTTATTCCCATCTATGTTGCAATAAGAACAACAAATGATACTGAATACCATTTTACACCTTAAATCTGTACACATAACCGGCAGGAGCAATGCGGCGAGTAGACTCAGGGAAGCTACGAACATTAGTGGTCTCAAGCAGGTACTATACATACAGAAATTCTTTAGTACTTCGATTGCAATCCTGTCAATTGGGATCACTGCACCGCGCAACCTTCTCCCGATGGTGTCTTCGCTGCTCACACAACTGCGAGGGATATGTGGGTAGGGCGAAACCACTGGAGAAGCTGTGAAGTGAGCTCTGTTATAGATGGATGGATAAAAACTCTACACAATTTGTCCATTTTCCTAAAGTTGACCTATGGAAGGTCTCACCCCTTGCAACTTGAGCAAAATAACAAACATTAGCCTTCTCTGTAGAATGTAGTTAAAGGGCGCCATTTATTATCAACTCTGAAAGAATAAATTATTTAAGTTTGAAAATAGATAATCCTCATAATGCCGTTATTTACATTAAAAAACAATTCGAAACAAATGCCACGCACTCGTTGTTCTCATATGCCACGTATCACAATGAAATATCTGAAGACACACATTAACAAATTGCTTCAAAGGACATACAGTTATTCATTAAATAATTTTCCAAAACATAAACTACAACAACACATACGCCGAATATAATGAAACTACAAAAAAACAAAAGTCATAAAACCGTTTGTTGATTTTTTCAAATACACATCAGCGAGTCATCAAAAACACTTTAACCAATTTGAAATAGCAACCACCACCAAATCAGCGAACAGAAGCAACAGACGATTTGCAACGTATGTATATTCGTATATTCGTACGAACGGAAACTGATGCCAGGGACTGGGGTGACTATTAAAAATCTTTACAAATTGGCATCATCACTGCGGAGAGGTGTGTGCTCGTATATATATGTATTTGTATATTTATAGATACATTTATATGTATATGAATGTATGTATATTCAGCTCGCACTGTGTAGAAAAACTAAACGGTATTTTTTCCAAAAGCTTTGATTTGCACTTTTTTGTTATTATTCGCCGACAGGATCGACAGCACGACAGGTGTTGGCAATCGCTTGATGGCACATAAAAGACCATTAAGTGCTCGTTTGTTCACCAATTGCTAGTTGGTGGCTTGTTTTTGCGATGCAGCTTCCTTTGGAATTGGATTTGAGCGCTGCTGCTGGCGTTTATTGCTCAATTTCTTATTTCTTTTAACTATTTTGTTATACAGTTCTAGGTTGGTGAGGACTAACGGCAATAATATACATGCACATATATACATATATGTATGGTTATGTGAGAATCCGAAGTTTTTCACTATCCACTTTTCTGTTTTCTGTTTTTTGCTTTTCGTTTTCTGTGCTCATTCATTGTCCATTGGCCATGTATTGGCGGTGGGATTTGCTGGTTTCAACAAGCTTTTCAAAAAGCCATAATGTGACCATTTATGAGCAGTGCCAAATGGCTAAATGGTAAATAACGGTTTGCGCGCATTGACGGTCAGTTGTTTGGTTAGTTTTTAAGCGATTTTTGTGGATTAGGAGCGAGGGCATTTATTTGTTGTCTCATTGGTTATAGCAAAATGGTATAAAACTGGATATTAGCTGGTAAAATATATCTATCAACCTTTTTATATTCAAACCCAAAATTTGAGGAAAGTTTTCCAAGAAATTTGAGGGAAGCTATTCCAAAGCTAGCCTCAAAATCTAACAGTGCTTAGCGATGACTATTATTTCAATATATTTTGTTTGAAACTTCAGAATAAGGCTTCATCAACTTTGTCTAAAGTTTCACATACTTCAATAATTTTTCTCTGCAATTATTTATGTATATGAAGCAATAGGTAAAATACCCTACCAATAATAACCAAACATCACAGGCCATCATCGATCTTGTCTCTGTCATTTTCACGTATCATTTAACAGCAGTCAGCGCTGAAGATTTGAGTGAAGAGAAAAGTGCAAAAAAGTCTTCGTGGCTGCCAAACCGTTGCATAAAAACCTAAATTCGAAGCAAAAAAAATTAAGAGAAATTCTAAAACTGCAACTAACAGCAATAACACGCTTGCACGAATATTGCTAACAGCAAAAAAGGGCCAAACTAGTCGTTGGGTCTAGCGCCGCTGACCCAAGCCTGAAATTCTAATTGGTTTTGATGAAAGCAATGATGACATTGTTTGTTTTTTCTCTCTGATTTTTTTACTTGCCACTGCGAGTGACTGGGCTGGCAGCCAAGGATAACCTTAACGGCTCATCAGGCATTGAAGCCTTGATGTTGCTTGTGCGGGGATGTCGGTAAATGAACAAAAAAATAACAGAAATTTTTGATAAATTGTTGAAATTGATGATAGAGAGAAGTGAATTGAAGTTGAAAGCGAATGGGTGGGTAGTGAGATTGTGAAAATGAAAAGGTAAAAGAGCAAATAGTTTTAGAAAGTTAAAAAAATAGATAATACAAATGCATTAGGTTTGATATAAATCAAAATTGAAATCAGAAAAAAAAATTAAAAAAACATTTTCAGAAAATAGTTTATCTGCATGAATTAAAAAAATTAACTAATTTAGTATAAAAAAAATTAATTTCCTAACATAATATAATTTATTTTTATA
Organism: Bactrocera latifrons; assembly: GCF_001853355.1. NCBI lineage: Eukaryota > Metazoa > Arthropoda > Insecta > Diptera > Tephritidae > Bactrocera > Bactrocera latifrons. Next base: position 710,101 of record NW_017537345.1, read on the forward strand.
AAATATAATTTCTTAGATAACGATTAAATTAAATTACTAAAAATTATTCTAACGGGAAATAGTTTAATAAATACAAATCACTTCAAAAAATATTTTTTATTAAACAGTTTAATTAAAATAACTAATTAAGTTAAATTAATTAAAAAAAATCAATTACTACAACTGTAATTCAATAAAATTACTTAAAAGATAATAGCTTCTCACAAAAATATGTTATTTATTTAAGTTGAATTTTTTAATTAATTACAAAAATTAACTACTATACAAATAATTCAATTAATTT
>NW_017537345.1:711038-736399 GCF_001853355.1 Bactrocera latifrons
CTTATATTAAAAAAAAAAAAACTATATCTTGTATCTCCATCTTTCACAATTAAACTTTATACTTGTAATACCAGTTTCCAGTCTTCGTAATATTTGTTTTCACTTCAAACTAGAAAAACCCTAAAATCCCCTTAATTTGATGCGAGACTTAGAAAGTCTTTCTTTCCTTTTTACAAAGCATTTCCGCTCCCTTCCCTCCCTGTCGCTAACCATGTAAGGTGTGATGTGCAATAAAACTGTTGCGACTTTTTTGATTGATTGCCTTTCGTGTAATAAAAGACGTAGGGTCATTACAAACGAAGGGCAGGCTGCACATAAATGCAGACGTAGGTCTTTCTTCCAACAATATGTATATTTAAACCAAACATAGACGTTCGCTTCAGATTTTCGTCTGCCAACTTACAAATATTGACTAATGAAGATTTAGTATGTACAAGAGTGGAGCAGAAGAAGTAGAAGTCGACAGCAGGAAGTGAAACCAGGAAGAAAAGCGATTGTGTCAATAACTACGAACCGAAAGAGGCTCCAACTTCGACTCCAACTCCGGCTCCGGCGCTGCCGCTTACGTTGATGTTCGTTAAAGCGGTCACAGATGATGACTTGACTCGGTTGACATGATTAATTGCGGGCATTAGCTTGTCTAAGCGCCAGCGATTTGAGCAGCTATGATTTTTATTGCTTTGCTTATGCATTTGGGGCAGGTAATGATGGATAAACGTGCACCTTTGCACCTTCGCGCTGGGCTAAATCGACAAGCTGCTGTCAGGCTTGAGTGAAATGTCACAAATAGAAAAATACAGACGAGCAAGAAAGTGTACTCATATGATAGTTAATCCTATTTGCTTTACGCTTTCGTCAAAATGAAGACTTGCTGATGATGAAACTTCCCACACATTCCGCGCTACCGTGTGTGTGGTAATTACATTTCAATTATGTTGCACCGCAACTAATTTGATTAGACGCCTTTTAGGCGCATAAAACTGAAGTCACTGACTTTTACCACTTTGCTCATTGTATTATAGTTTATACTATGTGTGCGTTTGTATTCAAGCGATTTTCCCACAAAGCAAATATTGACTTAGTTTCCGCGCACACAAGTTCAGTGGTAAAGGAGGAAAGCGGAACATTGGGAATTTTCAATGCTTGGCATCCATTACGAATACAGAACGCGTGCGCATTGTTAAAAATTTCAGCAATTGTTGTTGTTGTACTAGTTGATGCCAAAATACAATTCTCATATATCTACAATTGTATACGAATTTTAGCTGTGAATCGTGCATATATATATTATGTATGGATGTATATATGTGTGTGCTGTATTTAACTAGACAAACACACTCAAGCCCAGCACCAGCAACATCAACAACATTTCAACCCCACAATTGCACACGCCACACATACGCACCTTAATCATATTTATTATGTGACCTAGCGCTACTTCTGCTCGTGAGGCCCAGCAACAACAAGGGATTACATGCTCATTACAATTGTGTAGAATGCAAGCGTAAGCGCCTGCGCCTTCTTTCTCGCGCCGTTATTTCATATAAGCGACGGCAGTGATTTGGGTGCGTAAGTTTGTTGGCAAGCATGTGTCTGTGCGTGCGCTACACACGCTGGTGTAAAATCGTAATTTTACAGCACATTTTAAGCGCCCATAATTAACTTCTCACATCCATGGGTTATCAATTAAGCACTTATTTGCGTTTAGCGTATATAATTGAAGGTAAAGAAGCTAATAATAATAAGTGAGTAAAGAGAGCTTTCCCATACGACAGGTTGTGAGAATTTCAAGCATTTCCAATATGTTATTAGCAATATTCAAGGTATTGCTTTGATTGTTCTGAAACTATAACATTTTGTCATCTTTCTGGCAAATTATGGATTCTAGCAAAAATAACAGAGCGACTAAGTGTGTTCAAAAAGTATCGCGAATTTGGTGTTTTTTCAAAAATTATTTTTTATTCCTGAATACCTATTTTGTCCCCTTCAAAGTAATCCCTATGAGATAAACTTGTGCCAACGGTTTTTCCAATCTTCGAAGCACTTCAAAAAATCATTTTTTTCTTTAATTTCTTCAGCTCCTCTTTCGATGCCGCCTTTATCTTGTCAAGAGAAGCGTATCGTCGTCCTTTCATGGGCCTCTTCAGTTTAGCGAACAAGAAAAAATCAGAGGGGGCCAGATCTGGATAATACGGTGGCTGCGGCATCATTAGTGTGTTGTTTTTGGCCAAAAAGTCGCGCACAAGCAACGATGTGTGAGCAGGGGCATTATCGTGGTGCAAAAGCCAATTTTTGTCACATCTTCTCAGCCTTCTGAGAACATTTTGTACCACCGATAAAGGTTGCTTCGGTTCAATGTAGCTTTTCCGTATGCCACAGTCAACATTCGAAATGCATCCACGCACTTAATTTCGTTTTTCACACAAAATTTGATAGAGGTTATTTGATTCATTTCTTTGAATAGGTAAAAATCGAAGACGATCCAAAACACGTGCAAGCAAAGCAGCTGTCAACAATTAAATGAACATCCAAAATGGCCGAGCTTGTCGGTATAAGTGACAGACATGAGTACCAACATAACGCCACAAAAAATTCGAAATTCGAATATACGTAACCCTCTAAAATTCAAAATTCGCGATACCCTTTGAATACACCTCGCATAAACTTATTAGAGGACGTGGCCAAGTCCACATTAAAAAAAATTTTTTGCCCACAGGTGCGTCTTACTACTGCGATCTCCTGTGCCAAATTAGAGTTTTATTTCTGAATCAAGTCACTTTTTGACACCCTGTTATGAGGTGAACCGTTAACCAGTGAGGATGTTCTGCATAGCTTGCATTAAGGAAGAGGTCAGAAAGTGGCAGATCTAGGCTATAAAGCGGTTGAAACAAAACTTCCTAGCCGCTATTTTCGAAATAGTTTTTAATCGTTCTTGCTATATGAGACCGAACATTGTAATGATTTAAAACTATTAATGCGTGTTTAGTCGCGAATTCGGGCATTTTTCGACAGACGCTCCGTTCAATTTGATGGGCTGTTATCGAGCGACTTCCCATTTATTTTTTTAATCGGGCTTAAAATCTCATACTACAGATCTCACCTAATATAAAGCATTACCTTGATGTTATGCATACCCGGCTTTGCCATTGACTTGGCTTCTTCGTCAGGCTACTGCTTATGATTTTTAGTATTAAGGATTTTTGAAGTGAACTCATTTCTCATCAACAGTCTCAATCCGATGCTAAATGACTTCTTTTTTTTTTGGCGTAAAAAACAACATTTCTTACGTACAAACTCGTTTTGCAACATCTCTTGACTTCAATTCATATGACACACAATTTCCTTGCCTTTGAATGTATTCGACTGCTTTAAACGTTTGGAAATGACTGCTTGAGCGCGATCTCTTCTTGTATTTGGCAAACATTTGCACCGAGCTTTCAGTTTCTCTTTTTTAGAACTGTTTTGGCCGCCGTTTTTCATATTAAAATAATGAAACTTCGAACAAAGACATTGTTCGAATTATCCAAAACATGCATTCAGAAAGTTTCAACCGCCTTCAGTTGTCGAAAAACGTTGACTTCTTAGTTTATCTTTTACATGCGGGAATGAAAAGAAGTTATTTGGTACCAAATAAAGACTATGGATGGCTCATCAAATCGATATTTTAAATGCCCAAAATTGCAATTATTGATCTGAAAGAGCGCGCATTGCCGTGGTGAAGACTGATCCGTCTTCCGCGGTTGGTTTTGCTGTTTGCTTGAAAAACTACTGTCAAACAAAAGATTGCAAATCACTCAGAATTTACTATACTTTTTTTTAGACCAATCGACAAGACACTTTTTAGAGTGATTAACAAATTGTGTGGCATCCAACATGAAAAATTTTTTCTTACAGTCGTATGTTCATGCAATATTGAATGTGTGCTAATCACACTAATGCAATCATCGGTCAACTTTTTTTTTTTTTTGAAAACAGAGAGATTGCAAGAACATCATCACTTTAAAACGATATAAATAGCTCATTCCATGCAAACAAGAAAAAAACTAAGAAATTTGCTTAATTTTTTTAGCGAGTCTGCCACTTTAATATCTCCTTAAGTTGAAACTTATCCAAACAGCCACACAAAAACAATATAAAAAAAATGAAATCTACGTGGCATCATAAAAACCCAAACCCACTTGTGCAAAATTTTTATATTTTTATAAACTTTGCACTGACAGCAATTTATGTATTTCGTCTGCCACCATATTTATTGCATAAAATACTACCCCCAATTCATTTTAAATGCACATACAACCAAACAACCAGCAAAGCAACACACATACAACAACACGCGCACCCACAACAACCGTTAGCAGGCAAAGAACTCGCCTAATGGCAAACCCCAACGAGCGAACCCAAACCAGGCGCTCAAACCGACCGCCGCACAGCCACCGAACTCAACGAACGAAATGGCTTACCGCTATGGAGTACGCATGTGCAGTAATTATAAATACAAATACCAGTAAATGCTGTTGCTTTTTTAACAACCGAGAGAATTATATATAAATAAAGTGGAGTATAAAAGCAAATAACACAAATAGGTGGAAGCGAGTGAGTTGCGGGGGAGTTGGAAAATAGTAATTGGCAACAATGCATACTCATGGGTGGTCGGTAGCGGCTTCGTTTATGTATGTGAAAGTAGTGAATCGGTGAATCGAACCACCCTAAAATCTAACTAGCGTTATAATGCATATGCCGTTCTTGTTGTTATAGCGGAGTATGACAATGAAGGGAGGAGAAGGAGAAGGAGCTGGCTGCTATGGCGGGGGGGCCTGCAAGTCATGGCGCGGTAAAATAAATCAAAATTCCATTTCGAAATGCAGTGAAAGAAACAACAGCGAAACCATCAGAAACAAATAAAACAATAACAACAACAAAACCGTCATAGAAAATGGTTGCAACACCAACAAAAGCAAAGCTGCCACAATTGCAAACGGCGACAACAACAAAAGACCAAAGTGAATGGCAAATAAAGGAGGCGACCAACAAACAAACAGACAAACAATTGTAGAGAAGAAGAAGAAGCCGCGCACAAATGAAAATGCAAAACCAAAATGGCAACTGTGTAATTTATTACTTAAGTTGCGCAGCAGCAGGGTATGGCGTGGGGCTATGGGGGCGCCGGCTGTCAACTTGTGCCAAATAAATAAAATATTACAGCGCGGCAGGGCGGCAGGAAGCCGCTGGAGTGGCAGCTACATTGTAAGTAAGAAAAATTATGGAGGCTGGTGGGTGGCAACGCCATGTGTTGTTGTTGTTGCGACGGCAAGGAAAAGCATAAGCAAGCGCTGCAGCAGTGCTTTGCTATTTATTATTATGTTGCTGCTTTTGTTGTTTTTATTTTTTTATTTTACTCGCTCAGTTGCTGCAGTGAATTTTGATTAGCTCGGCGAAGTGCTTTATTTCCGCATTTGGAATTTTCATTTTTTTCTTCGCTTATTTATTTGTTAAATTGCTTATCTCTGTTGTTATATAAATGCGAAAGTGTGCTGTGCTGTGCTGTGTGTGTGTTGGTGTGGCGCTGCCTTATGAAGGGGCGTTTCATTTGGATTGCGATTTATATTTTTATCTTCTTCTTACTTATACTCATTGCAATTTCACAATTGTATCTGCACACCCACACTCACACACACACAGAAATCGTCGTCATGAATGTCGGCACGTGTGTGTGCCTTATAAGTACTTTAACTTTATACTGTGTACGTGCTAGACGCCATTTTGTGTTATTATTCTCAGTTTTTGTTTTTTTTTTTTTTTTGGGTGTTGTTCTTCAACTTGAAGTGCTCAGCCATATGCTTCAGGCATTTCGTTGTGCCTGCGCTTGTTTATCTTTCATTGAAATTTAAAGTACTTTTAATTTATGTGTGCGTGCACATACATATTTTCTATATATATATATGTATATTAGATATATATGTATGTATACATTATTAGAGGAGCAAGTGCTAATTTCGAGTACATTTTCGCAGTATTTATGATATGTTATGTGTACATGCCGTGCTTGTGCGCACTTGCTTCTACCCACCCGCTATACAAATACATATGTTGAAGCTTCGAAACAAAAATAATTTTCACAAGTTCTAACAGGTTTTCGAGTGTACATAGTATATCTAGATACGTCTGCTCTTCTTGTGCCTCATTGCGACTGCTGAAAGCAATAACGTCTGCACAAATTATGTCAACTTTGCAACTAAATATATTATTGTTAACGGTAGCGACGTCAATCATTTAAAAGTATACGTGAAAATATGTCAGTGAAGTCGAATCCTCAAAAAAAAATTTTTTTTTGTTATGTTTGTGAATGTGTTTAAACAGCCTATGGTATGCGTATTTATAAAGTTTTTCGACCGTTCTTGTTTTAATTGTTTATATCATGTTTCTTCATTAAACTAGTACCTACAGTTCCGTGGATTTTTCAATTCTCCTAAAGAAAAGATAATAGAATTTTTTAATTCTCCTAAGCAACAGACAATTGAAAATTTGCGGAAAATTCTCATAATTACTATCCCTTTATATTTTTATGAAACTGTTTATTTACCTACATACCAGGTGTGTCTCCAATATAACCGACCTTTTGGATATGGAATAAAATATATGTATATTATATTTTTAAGTTCAAAATCATTTACATTAAACTCAATGCAACATTGGAACGATGAACCAACGCATCTATCGTTTTTTTCATGTCATTTGTAAAAAACTCGTCAGCACTTCGTTTACTGTTGCTTAAATGACTGTGATATCATAATAAACAGTTCCTTTCATGTTTGTTCTCCGTCCGATTTACATGAAATGAAGAGCATTTGAAAGGGAATGAATGTATCTTTTTAATAATGAATATAAATCTGCATTTTGCGTGATTTAAAAAAACAAATTTAATTATGATAGACTCGTATCTATAGTACATATCGTCGCATAAAGTGCAGAAGAACGTATCATCAAAAGGAAAATTGAAAATCGTTGTCAAATATAATAACTAATATATAATCATTTTATAACCCAAACTCAATTTTAATTTCAATAAGAGTGTATGATAAGCAAAAAATAACCATTATATAACCAAAACTCGATTTTTTCAGTATGAGTGGTTTTTAATCACAATGTTTTTCTTTCGACGATATACTTTTTGTTTGACGATATACTTATCTTGCAGCAATTAAACTAAAAAACCCTCGAAATACTTTAGAAATATGTATTTCAATCTTAAAGAACCGATATCATTAATCAAGAATATCTTAGATAAAAATAAGAGATGAGGAGCAAATGAATTTTATCGTTATAAATGAATGTTTTAATTTTAAAATTTACAGACAGCATATGGTGAATTCGTCACTTAAAATACAAAGAAATGTCTATAAGTAAAGAAAAAAATTGTTAGTTTCAAGTATGTTTGAACGTTCTAAAGAATTATTCTATTGGTACAAACGTAAAAGAACTGTTTTTCTTATACAATTCTATGTATTAAAAAGCTTTGTAATCAAACAGTGAATGAGTTTTTCTTGCAACTACGTTTTTCAAATCGAGCGATGCTAATGTTCGGAGACGATTGCTCGTATCCACTTTAAATTAGCTACATAACTATACTGAGGTATGTTACACGATTAGTACCATAGCTTCAAAGTAATATAATCTAGTTAACTGCAAAAGATATTTTATTACTGTTATTTATAGAAGCCTTCTTACAAAAGTGAACAGAGGATTGACAAAGTTTTTTTTTATCAAAAGTTATATTTTTTATTACTGCTCCGTTTATAGTAACTGCAATATTTTATCAAAACGTGTTATTATCAATGCAAAAAAGTGTACATACTGCTTTGTATTCGCTCAGAAACATGTTTGAAAACGTCTGCAAAAGGGAGTCGCATTCATTTTTCTCAATCATTGCATAAACAGTTAGGCCTTTCTTAGCGCTCTACATTGACCGAAACTCTTAATAGCTAACCTAAGTTGTTGTTATTATATAATGTATGTATGTATGTCATACTATAAATTTCGGTACATTAAAAGTATATCTAATATATGTATGTATGTTAGGGTGGGTGAAAATCAACATAAAGTTCTGCTTCCGCTTGGTACTCTGAAAAATTGATAGGCAGACACCTCTAAGAAAGGATGCACAAGTATGAGCTCTTAATTGTAATGAGAAGGTCCTCCGCCTAATGGTTTTCTATTTTTCTCTTCTCACTAGTTGGAAAAATTTGTTTCTCGCTTCCAAATACTTATATTTAAAAATACTTTGTTTTCTGGACTTTGTAGGAAATTGAATGCTCTTCAAAAAAGGTCTTTTAAGATTTTTTCGTAAACCTATCTGTTTAAAAGATATTAACGGTTAAAATTTTATTATTATTGAAGAAAACACTTTTTTCTTATGAAATTTATAATTAAAAAAAATATATATATATATATATCTATTACAATTATAATTACATAGTACCTCACGTTCATATAAAGACCATTCATTTTCAAAAGTATTTTGTTTTGTGGATTTGGTAGAAAATTAAATGCTATATATTTAAAAATGGTCTTTAAAGATTTTTTCGTAAGCCTAGGCAAACACTAATTTATACACATATATTCAAAATATAAATATTCTGTATTTATGGGCAGAATTTATGTATACATATGTACATATAGTATACAAGTATCAATACATTAGTCGTTGTGGAATCATTCGTATATTTGCATATGTATGTGCATAACAAATCATTTCCGCTTAGAAACATATTTTATTGCTCAAATCGATCAATGAAGGAAATATGCGCCTACAAGTATGATAATATATGTATATACATATATCCATACATATGTATAGGAACAAACATACATGAATGCCAATTTTTAATTACATGCTCATGTTTACACAAGTTAATAATTAGATTATTGATTCATTAATTTTCTTAATCTCGAAAATTGATGTCTAATGAATTTGTACCCAATTCAATCGATATAGAAAAAATCTATATCTGTTTTAGACTTAACCCACACCTATTGGGAATGTGAAAATAATAATCATTTTTTCTTACTTCGATAGATCCAACTACCAAATCGACAGCTCAAATAGTTTTGGAATTGCAGCCTTCTAAAGCATCACTTCCATAAGTTAACTCTAAACGCGTTTTTATCCCGAAATAGCATTTCTCAACTTTGTTGAAGCGATTCGTTGGAGACAAATAAACCGATTTTCTTAGTTGAGAGACCGCTCTCTCTTATTCTCCCAATCTCACATTTTAATATATACTTTCCAAATACAAAATTTAATAATATCATTTCCTCCCCATTTACTTCCAGGTGTGGTTCAAGAACCGTCGTGCCAAGTGGCGCAAGCGCGAGCGTAACGCCATGAACGCAGCTGTTGCCGCCGCCGACTTCAAATCTGGTTTTGGTTCACAATTTATGCAACCCTTCGCCGATGATTCGCTCTACTCATCATATCCTTACAATAACTGGACTAAAGTGCCATCACCGTTGGGCACGAAACCTTTCCCTTGGCCGGTCAATCCACTTGGCTCCATGGTGACCACCAACCATCATCAAAACTCGGTGAACTGCTTCAATACCGGCGCTAGCGGTGTGGCAGTCAGCATGAACAACTCCATGTTGCCGGGCACAATGGGCTCTACGTTGACCAACAGCAATGTCGGCGCCGCACCATGCCCCTACACCACGCCCGCCAATCCGTACATGTATCGCGCCGCCGCCGAACCCTGCATGACGTCCAGCATGTCATCGAGTATTGCCACGCTACGCCTAAAGGCCAAACAGCATACCACCGGTTTTGCCAGTCCCTATTCGGCACCGTCGCCAGTGTCGCGTTCCAATTCAGCGGGTCTGTCCGCCTGCCAGTATACCGGTGTGACTGATGTTGTCTGAGAAAACGCCCTCGGGGCGCTACTCAATCAACATCAACATCATTTGCATCACTTCTCCGCCAGCAGTGGTGGCGGTGTATCCGCACACTCACCCAATCTCAACAATAATTTACATCATTTACACAACAATAATAATAATAACAACTTGTTGAACAACAACAACCTGCTGCTAGATCATAATGGCGAACTAAGCGTGGGTGTGGGCAGTCTGGTGGGCAACGGTGTGCACAATAACAAATCACCACTGGGACATCAACACAGTGATATGGGGGATGGCAACGGCGGACGTGGCGGCAATGGTGGTGGCACAAATAACGGACTATTGGGGCCGAATGTCAATAGTGATGGCGGCGACGAAGTGGAGGAGGTTATCGACTAAAGCTGCCGCGGGTGGTTTTAATTGGGTAGAGTTACTATAATGCAAATAAATAAATAAATAACGGCAACTTAAGAGGAAGGCATAACACAAATGCGGCTCTCAAACTGTTTTTGAGTGAAATGTAAAGAGAAGTGTATAATAATTATTAATGAAAAAAAAATATATAAAAAATAAATTTAAAAAATAAAAAGAAAAGCAAAATATTTGTTACAATAATTGTAAAATATTGATTAATTAAAGTGCATACAGATGTTTAGTGTTAAGTAATTGAATTAATTGTAGTTAAAACGGTGAACATTTATATTGAGATATAAAATAAAAAAGGTTTAACATAATATATCCAAAGAACAATAATTATTTTTAAATTCAAAAAAATGCGTTAATTAATGTATTTAAATATGTTAAGTAAAACCGCAAATGAAAATAATTTATTTAAGTTCGGTTCGGTTAAAAAACAAAAAAAAAAAACTTTAAATTTAATAATTTTTTGTTACACTTTTTTTTTTGAAAAAAATGAAAATTTAATGATTTTTTAAAACAAAAAAAAATTTTTTGTACAGTTCAGTAAAAAGAACTCAAAAAAAGTTGCATTTTTTTGACAAATTTGTAAACTTGTAAATAGCAAAAAAAATATAATTTTATTTGGCTTCATTTCCACAGCATTATATCAAAATGGGGCATAGAAGTAAACATCAAACGAAATTTAAATTCAAAATTTTATTAAATGTTAATAAATTTTATAACTAAAAATATTTCACATATATTTTTTTTTATTCAAAAACAATAAATTTCCTTTTTTTTCTATTTTAAAACAATACATTTTCATTATTAAACGGCTTTCTTTTCGAATATATGCCAAAAATTTCAAAACTTTTCCACAAAAAATTATTTTCCAACCGATCCCCATTACAAATTTTGTAACAATAATTTCTTCAGCATCGCGTTTTTTTCCTAAACCAAAGTACTACACGAAAAATAGTTCTTAGCAAATCGTGTAATATTACCATAACCAATCAAATTAGCACGCATATATATAAAATAAATTATTGTAAATTAAAAATTAATATTAAATAAATGAAAAGATGCAAAACTATATCACCAGCAGTTTTTAAGAAGTTGTCTAGTCGTGTAACTGAAACAAAAACAGAAAAAAAAAATATATATATATAATTAAGGATAAACACAACCAGCCGAACACATCATTAAATTAAAAGTAAAAAAAAAAATATTAAATATTAAATGCTATAATAAGAAATAAATTCTGAAAGTGAACAATAAAAAAATGGATTGAATATTTTAAATGATTTTATATTTGTGAGGAAAAGTTAGGAAAATTATAAAATCATATTATCAACATATTTCTATCCAACAAAAGGTCCAAAAGGTCCCAGAAACTGTAATTAAATTCTCCAAGTAAATGAGGTTTAAAAAAAAGTTACTTCGCTAAGTTGGTAGGATTGTCCTTATCGGTAAACGAGAGATTGTTGAAAACATGCATCGCTCTGGGCGACCTTCGACTTCTTCAACTAGTGAAACAATTGAAAAATTGAAGGATATGATGCTTGAAAAAAGTCAAAAAGGCATTAAAGAGACGGCAAGAGAGCTCAACATCTCTCGCGAGTCCTGTTGAGTGATTTTGCTGGATATTTTGGGTATGAAACGCGTTCTTACTCGACTCGTCCCGATAAAGCTTAATTTTTTTTTTTTTCAAAAAGAGTACCGTAAATCAGCTCTTTGGATATGCTTGATCGAGCATATTCCGATTCCAAATTCATGGAGAAGATTATAACTACCGTCGAAAACGGCCGAAATTGTGGAAAAACAATTCGTGGATTTTTCACGATGATACTGCACCTTCGCATCGAGCCATTTTTAACAATTTTAATTTAATTTTTTTTTTTTGTTCGGCAAACTGAATTTCCGCTCCCTGGAACCCGTTTTCAGTCAACTGAAGAGATAAAGCAAAATTCGCTGACGGAGCTGAGTGCTTATGAAAAGTGTTTCGAAGGCTGAAAAAAACGTTGGCATAAGTGTATTACATCTGGTGGGCATAAATTTGAAGGCGATAAAATAAATATTGATGAATAATTAAATATTTTTCATTTCCGTATATTTTTGGTTACAATGTATGTGGATATCACAAGCAATTCGAGGTTGAAAAATATTTGTTATTAAGTCATTTAAGCCAAATATTTCGAAAACCAAACCTTTATATAATATACAAATATGCATAGCTTGAGGAGATTATGAACAGTATATTTCTAATATCAAAACTGAAGTAGAATAATATATTACTCAAAAAAAATTTAACTTTTTCGTCACAGGAAATTTTATATCAAGTTTTGAGTTTTGCAAGAATTTGTGAAAATATATTTTTTTAAAAAGTGTAAACATCATAATTGCCTAATATAAAAACTACTTACGGTTTTCGTGAATATTTAGTTTCTGGAAGTAATTTTTTTAATTCTCCTACAAAAATCTGCTTGCATTCCTTTACTCCATTTACCTTGAAAGCGCTTCTCCATTAAGGAAATTTCTGGATGAAACTTTTCGCCTTTCAAATTTGCCAGGTGACAGTTCAGCATATGTATTTTAAAGGTTATATTACTTCCGAAAACTTTATATAACATTATAAGTTCATTTATTGATTCTTTGTCATTCCCCACTTATGATTTGCTACAGAATTTTTGATAACGTTCAAAAAACATTTCCAGCTGAGTTTTTCCTGATCATTCAGTTTCTCTTCAAAGCTGTTATTCTTTTTCAGTTGTCATATTTGTACACCTACAAATATTTCCTCGTTAATTATTGCCCCTCTGAGGCTTTCGCACAGCCGATTCGGCACTATGTAGTATGGATCTGTTAGCCAAAGACAAATTTGCATACCGGACAATATGTAAGTTGTAATGCCTTTTTATATGAGTCAAACGAAAATAACAAGCACTACGTGATGCTTTGTTTCTGTCCAAATCATTGGTAAAACAAATGGCGGTTGGCTATGTTTTTGTTTAGTCTAACCTATCAATAGTCTCACACACGTTACACAATATTTATGGAATGTTAGGAGCCCAGTGTTTATCGCAATTCCTAATAGACAATCCAAATACATTCTTATATATTTTAATAATCCGCGGTTCATGTTGAAGAATTTTTGATTTCCTTAATGATGAAGCGGATCTCCAGGAGGACTTTCGAATAAAGATTTTCATTTTGTCATATCAAAAACAGACTTTTTTGTAAAAAACATTTGCCACTCTGAACTTGAAAAATCGGTTCAACTATAAATTTTCGAAGAATATTTTACAATATACTATGTACTTTCGATATACAAGCAAACATTTTTTAAAATTCACATCTGAATATAATGCCTAAAGCTAGGCTTGCGGTTTTGGACATTATTGAGATAAATTTAAATAACTGCTGATAGATTTTGAAGGATCTGAGGGTACAAGATCTGATTAATAAATTATTAGTATATCATGATGCTTGGTTTTTGAGTATAACCACTGTAATAGTTATGTTGACAATATACTTGTGGGTATGGCAAACTTTAAAATTTTTGTAAGTGTTTTTTGGTTGAGTAGTTTAATTAGCTTGTTCTAGAAATCCCTGCCTTGTAGCAGAATTTAGTTGATGTTATTTGGTTGATGAGGTTGGCATTAAAAACACATCGTTGCAAGAGCAAAAGGCTGTTCCAAAAACCGAGTTTGAGGAGTCTTTCTACGATTGGAAGAAGTGCTGCACAAGAGCATACTATCGAATGGGGACTATTTTGAGACCGACAACATTAATGTAGACAAATTAATAAATATTTCAATGGTGTATATAGTTTCATAATTCACATATATGTACGATCAATTAGATCTTATTTAAAATCTGAAAATTATTTAAATGCAATTTAATGACTATTAAGGAACAACTCTATTTGATTTGAGGAACATAGTGAAACATCATCTTTCAATAAAGGAAGTTATCTTGAAATATACGCAGTTAATTCTAAATTCATTTATATTCAAGCTGACATATATGTATATGAGTAGGCTTTCTATCTAATCTCGACGTGTATTTAAAAACGTTATGGCATGTATGTTTGGATGAATTTATAAAAGTGAAAACGGTTTTTATAGGCATTCGAGTATTTCGGGAGTATTTTTCACATTTTTTTTTTATTTTTTTTTTTTTTTTTTGAAAATAAGAGATTTATTATCAGTCTAAATAAATACAATGAAGGACTTTAAGTGAAAACTCACTGCCAATTTTCTACTTATTGATTTAAAAACCAAACATTTGCTAAGAATTTATGACTCAGAAGAGCTAGAAAATATGAATTTCACTTTTTCCTTGCCATCTTCAGTGCCATGCCACCTCACTTACCCCACCAAATCGCCGAAGTATAATAAATGACTCACACAGAAATGGTAAATTAAAATCAAAATGAAATCGTAATTTATTTTACCGCAGAACAAAGTACCAGTTAGCACTTTCTGAGGGGGGAGAGAGTGAGCGACGGGCAGCAGGCAAAGCGACACCGGACCACAGGAAGACTCAATTTAATTTTGATTAAAATGTGTGCGAGCACACACATTCATTTGTATATGTATATGCATATAACGGGAATATTATTAGACAGTGGAAAATGCAAATTTTCTCAACTCCGGCGACCTTAGCCGCAGTAAAAGGAAAGCGAGTTAACGTTAAAGCGACTAACTGACTGACCGTAGCACATTTTATTACCTTGCCATAGTGGCTGGCGTCGAGGGCGCTGCATTAATAGCTACCGACATTGAAAGCGTTCTCAAAACTGGTGCAAAATCCATCCATCAATTTATTCATTACAAAGAAATTATGTCGAATTTATATGCACCCCAAGTGCCGCAGCGAAAGTAAGCAGTTCAAGGGATGGTTGAGGCAGACGAGCAGCCGAGCAAATGAGCTGCGTACTCGGTCACAGGTTTGACGGCTCATTTCACTTTACATTGGCTGAGCTCTGGTAGTCTACTGCTAGTGTGTTTGTGTGTGTGTATGTGTAGAAAATCACCGCACAATAAAAATAATAATAAAAGTACAAACGCGGTCGAACAACAAATCTTTCCGCAACAACAACATAGTGGCAGCAGCATAGGCGGAAGGATGAAGCAAGCGCCACAACACAAGAGAGTCGATATCTCGAGCGCTGATTCCTTCTTTCCTTCTGGGGTGGATTGCTTAGTTAACTGTTTGCGGTATATTAGCCAGGCGCAGCTAATAGCCGCAAGATATTTACCGAAAAGGATGCGCTCGTGCATACCCGCTGAGCGTGGTGTCGTTTAAGGCGCGTTCGCCGAAGAATGAACGTTGTGCGATCACCCACGCGGCCACACAATAAATCGGTGAAATTAAATTTGCCGTTTGGGGTGTTTGTGTTGTTGTTGTTGGTGTTTAATTTTCGTCAACTATGCGCCTTCCGCCACCCGTCGCTAATTCACCCAGGAAATCGTTTGCCACCAAGCACGCAAGCGCTTCCTTCCTACGTTTGCTCGGTTCTTCCGTGTATGCCTCTTGCAGCGACAAGTGTTCGTTAACTTTTGTGTATTTATATTATTGCGTTTTTTATTCACTATTTGAACAGTTTTTTTTTTTATTTATTTTTTTGTGAGAAGATTGATACTATTGCATTTAAACTCTTTGTATGATTGCCGTCTCTGCACACGAGTATACTTATTTAAATATGTATATGTATGGGGGGTAATTTAAGCGCCCTGCAATGCGTGTTGCGCCCCACTGTGGTGTCAAAGGGTTAATAAGTTGTCGTCCTGCTGTTTTAGAACTTCATTAGATGTTATTACTACAATTTAACAACTCCAACAGCGAAATTACATTCTTTACAATTTTGGCTGGAGGTTTTGCTTATAACCGGCTTTTCTTGCAAGTCAAAGCCATTCGAATTGTAAGGTCAATGTTAATAACACATATGTATATTTAGTATATGTTGCCCATGAGTAAAACATATAACAATTAAATAGGAGTATATACTCGTATATGGCATTGTAGTTAGATTATTGGAAAGGACAATGATATGTGATACTTAATACCTTAACCAAATCTTTCAAAAATTACGGAATTAATACAAATAATTTTCAAAGGGAAAATAATCAATACATTTAAGAAAGTAGTTTATAATTAGAGTACTTCTTCTCTTCTTTATTGACACAGACACAGCCGTTTCTAATGCGGGATCTTAAATCTTACGCAGAACTCCTCAACGTACATGCTACTGCACCAAATAGAAAGACGGAGATGATGAGTACCTTGTAGAGTTTGGTCTTTGTTCATCGAGAGGAGCCTTTACTTCTCATTTTGTACTCAGTCCAAAGTAGCACTGATTGGCCAGAGTTATTTCTTCTGTTATTCTTATATTTCGAGGCTCACGTTTGTTTTCGGTGTTCGAAGTAATGACTGTCAACAGTGACGTTTGAGCCAAGTTGCGAGTGCGACGACTGTTTGTTAGATGACAGTAGATATTTCGTCTTGTCCTCGTTTACTACCAGACCCATTTGCTTCACTTCCTTATTCTGACTGGAGAAAACAGAACTAACAACGCGCTTGTTGAAGCCAACGATATCGATGTCATCGGCGTACGTCAGCAGTTGTATGCTCTTGTAAAAGATTGTATCATCGAACGTCTCGGAGAGGCTTTCCCGATTCTGATGAAGTTTTTGTTATTGCTCAACGTCAGTTTACACAGCCGTATTAGTTTTGCGGGGATATCAAATTCAGACATAGCGGCATAAAGGCAGCTCCTTTTGGGCAGCTTTGAAAAAATCGACGAAGAGTTAATCTAATCCGCTTTTCACTCATCGTTTTCCAAGGTTTGATGCATGATAAATATCAGGTCAGTTGTTGATTTTCCAAGCTGTAAGCCACACTTCGATAAAGGTAGACTACAATCTTTCACACAGCTCAATAGAATCTTACCAGATTGTGAGGTTTCCCTTTTTGTGGATTGGGCACACTTAAATTCCAATCGTTGTTCATGCTTTCGTACGACTGTATTCTAAAAAGAAGCTTACGTATGCTCCTTATCAGTTCTTCGCCGCCGTTTTAAATTGCTCGGCCGGTAATCCATCGGCCCCCACCGCTTTGTGGTTCTTCAGACAGGTAATTGCTATTCGAACTTCTTCATGGTCGGCCAATGGAACGTCTGCCCCAACGTCATCGATTGGGGAATCGAGTTCACCATATTTTGTTATATGTGTCTAACTTTCACTGCCGTTCAGCAGGCTGGTGAAGTGTTCCCTTCATATTTTCTATATGCTCTGAGCATCAGTCACTGGATCCCCTCTGGGTAGATAAACCTACAAGAGTATGCTCCAGTCAGAGTTCTTTATATATAATATATATATACTGTCTCTTATACACATCTAGATGTGTATAAGAGATATATATATATCTGTAAAGTTTGAATATTTTTGTAAGATTTTCTTTATTTGCGAACTGTTTTTCAAGGAAGAAGTAGAAGTATCGATATACACAATGCTAAGTAAGTGTCTAATTCCATATATTGATATAAAA
The DNA here is from genome assembly GCF_001853355.1 of Bactrocera latifrons. Lineage (NCBI taxonomy): Eukaryota > Metazoa > Arthropoda > Insecta > Diptera > Tephritidae > Bactrocera > Bactrocera latifrons. The sequence goes on from NW_017537345.1 coordinate 728,880, forward strand.
GTGCTTGGAGTCAAAGTTATACTCACGTTTCAAGACACACAAATATAAATGAAGGTAAATCAGAAAATAAAGGAAATTCAAAATTTCAAATTTCGACGTTTTGGATAGTTTAATTGCTAATATGCATACCCCTGAAATACGATAAAATTGAGAACTGTATTTATTGTTTACATAATCTATATCAGCCGCTAAGGTTAGACGTGTTTTATGAGCTTGGCAAATTGGCGAAAGATAATTGCATAAGTGCTTAACATCGAATGGAATGGAATAAACGAGGAATATTTAATTTCAACCAACTATGAATAAATGAATGGATTGTGGGTTAATTTTTTTAAATTTTTGAATATGTCATAAAGAGCTGGCGTTAATTATCATCGCTGTTTTTCACCTCATCACTCATCGCTTGGTAATCTCTTTCACTTCATATTTGCAATTATTTTACTTTTTGATCACTAGAAGTTTTAGTCAATATGCACTTTTTATGCAGTTTCAGCCCAGAAGTAAACGTAGGAGACCTTAAATACCGTAAGTGTATGTAAATGATCAACATGTTGACTAGAGTCGGCTAAGTCATACCCGTTTGTATAAAGGTATATTGCAAATAGTCAATTAGTATTTGATCTGTAATTTTTGTGAGCTGCTTCGCAATAGAAACGACCGATCAAACTCAAGAACTTTAGGTCAAAATATAATATAAACTTAAAAAATCGTGATATATGATGATTTATTTTTGACCCAGACATGACTGTACTTCTTTAACCCGTCTAAAAAATGATCGACCGCTATTGACATTTTAAATTTCTTCAAAATCCTTAAACGAAACTACGAGTTTCATCAGCATAAGTTTTCTAAATGGTTTCAAAGGTGAAGTTTGAGGACAAAATGAAGTCGCTTAGAACCACACCTAAAAAGTACGGTGGACCACGACCGTCTAGAACTTTTTAAAAAAAATTTGGATGACCGCCATCGAAGAAGAAGTATCATCCAAGACATTGATGTGTTCTTTACACTGCACAGCCTCCCATCTGAACTCAACTCGAATCAAAAAATATTTTGCTCTGTTCTCTTCTTAAAAATTTGTGTGTTCTGATACGTTTTTGTCTACTTCCAACGTATGCTAGTTCTAAATTGGCAATTTTTTTGCTTTTTCAGAGTATATGTAGGTATATATGTATGCACCATATGTATACATTGTGACCAAAAAGTACCCGGAAATTGTAAATACAACCCAAAATATTTAATTATTCAGCAATATTTATTTTGTCGCCGTCAAAGTAATCCCCACCAGATGTGGTACACTTATATCAGTTTTCCAGTTCTCGACACTCGACACACTATCTTCGATGAACTGAAAACGGATTCAACTGAGTGGCAATCTCAATTAATGGAAAAAGAAAATAATACTTGGAGGCAAACCTGTTGAATACGGTGGCTGATCGATTGTATTCATTGCGGTTTTGGCTTTAAATTCGGCCACAATTATAGATCGTTGCGATAGTGCACCATCATTGAGTAAAGCCATCAATGGGTTTTCCACAATTCTGGCCGTTTTCGAGACGCAAACGCTTAAACGCGGCCAAATAAAACTCCTTATTGACCGTCCGTCTCTCCGGAAAATATTCATGATGCACCAAACCACGAAAATCGAAAAAAATATCGTCGCCTGATTTTTTAAGCGACTGTGGCGTTTTTTTTTTTTTTTTTTGTTTCGTTTGTTAACTTGTTTTGCTTAGCAAACTCATAAACCCATGTCTCAGTCGGAAGTTATAATGCTCTCCATAAATGTTGGTTCGGAATTCGCACAATCAGGCGTGTTCAAAGAGACCTGTTATCGGTACTATTTTTAAAAAATATCAACTTTATCGAGGCGAGTTGAGTAAGAACGCGTTTCATAACTAAAATATCCAACAAAATCATTCGAAGAGAGAGATGTCAAGCTCTCTTGCCATCTCTCTAAATCTTGCCTGATGATTTTCAAGCAGCATATCCTTCCCTTTTTTAATATTTTCATCTGCTGAAGATGTCGAAGGTCGTCTAAAACAAGAAAAATACGAAGCTAAATACCCTTCACAGGTGCATTTCTGTTACTAACTATGTGTTCAGTTTGTATGGAAGCTATATGCTATAGTAATCTGTTCTGAACATTTTCTGAACAATTTTTTTGGAGATTTAAAAACCTTACCTTAAACAGTAATCCATGTCAAATTTCGTGACGATAGGACGTCAAATGCGAAATTTTTCCATACAAGCCCTTGATTCCTATATATACTTTATAGGTTCTCCGACCCTTCCTTCTGGGTGTTACAAACTTTATGACAAACTTAATATACCCTGCTCAGCGTCTTTGAAGGTTTTGTACCACTCGTGGGCACGATATGCGGTTACTGAGTTGTACTGACTTAAGCAACTGCTGGAAACAACTTAGCAAAATACATTCCTTGAAATATCATATATTCGGGGCATTTAAATTACAATTTTCTGGTACTTTTTTATCACAATGTACATATATATCGTACATACACACCTACACCATTAAATATGTCTCAACAATCAAAGCACTCAGCATAAGAAAATAAATATTTATGTTTTATGTGAATCAGAGTGACAAATACAAATAACACGCTGTGAACAAAGAGTCACCACGCTTGGTGGAAAGAGTACCGACCAACAACAAAAAGGGTAAATAAGTTCGGGAACTTGCAGATAGACAGCGACTTGAATATACATGAGGATGAAAATGAAAGAAAGGGTCACAAACTTAGCTAACTGTAGAAACAAAATTGTATATACATATGTATGTAAATAACGGTTTGTAGATGGCAGTGAAATGGCTGCTGCATAACAACAAAGCTGGGTTGGAGATGACAGTGGAGCTGCTACTCTTGCCTTCGTTTCGGCTGAGGTCGTCTCTGCCGCTTTGGGGAAGTACAGAGCGGGGCACGTCGATTATCAAGCAACATAAGCAAAGGGAAAGTAAAAGCAAAAACAAATGCAACATGAGAGGCAACAAAATGTGCACAAAGCAAGATAAGAGCAGGAAAGATTTATTACCAACGCAATGAGTTAAGAAAGACAAGTACCTAAGAGAAATAGTACAACAACAACAAAAACAACAACAAGGAGACTACAACAACACAAAACAAAAACAACATTGACGGCAATACAAAAGGCAAGAAAAGTTAGAACAACAATGCCAATGTTAATGGCAGCAACACAAGAGCAACAACAAAAACGATAGATAGCCGCACAACAACAATTACAACAATAACCCAATAATAATAATGATGAAAATGAAGAAGTTGACAAAGAAAATGATGAGGAAAATGATGGCTCTGATGCTTTGGGTGCTTTCTTTCCGTTGTACGCGCCCGAATGGTGCGAGCAATTCAAGTGTACTACAATAACAACCACAACAATGTGTTTGAGAGCAGACGCTGAGCTGAGTTGCTGGAAGAGGTGAAACAGTTGCGCCAACAAAATGGGTTGTCTTATGAAAATTCAACATGGCGGCAACGGTGGAGACAACAAAATGTAGGGATACTTGTATTTCTATAACTATGTATGTGTGTAGTATATGTGTATATACAAATGCGATATATATTTAACTAAAATATATATTTGTACGTATGTATATATTGGGGGTGCATGAACGTCAAACGAAAATTACTTCACTTTGACGTGGGGTACCGTTAAGCAAGCGCATTCACACACACACACATATACACCTGCACCGTTACATAGTTGTACATAATTATATAAGCATTTATTGTAGTATTGGGGTAATTGATGGCTGCTAGAATGGCTGCACATTTGTATGGATGTGCGTCTGCGGCAAGGCGCTTCGTTTATGCAACATTTTCCTCCTGACATGTTTGTGATTTTAATTGGAGCTCATATATTTTTTGCGTTTCATGAGCTAAGCATGATTAACAATAATTAGAGTTGGCATTAATTACGCCAAAAAGTTAATTACACTGCAGGCGAAAAAGGAGTGAAGACACAAACATATGCACACTGCCGTGTACATAAATGCTTACATAAGCTTACTTATAGCAATGGCGCAACCAATTTTTCATTGCTAATGTCGTGAAGACAACTGTAGTGACAGCGAAATATTAAATTTATATTCCAGTTGCAAAAAAAACAAAAAAAAATATTTACATAAATATTTACGAAACAGGAATCTGAAATATTTCGTATTATAATTTTCGTTCAGTGAATTATGTAGCGTAGCTAATGGCAATATTCCGTGCCAAATTTCGTGAAGGTATATTTTCAAATCAAAAAGTTTTCAGTTTCATACAAGAACTTAACTTTGATTGGTCAATTTGTATGGCAGCTATACATGTGCCATAGCGGACTGATATGAGCGGTTCTAACAAAAGAACAGTTTCTTGAGAAAGAAAAGACGGGCAGTGAAGTAAATATAGCAGCCCGAAATTGAAGCTCGTGATCTCGGCGACATTTGGTTTCAACCAGAAAGGCGCTATTTCCAACACATTATATGAATCAAGTTTTGAACCGGTCGATTGGCCATCAAGATCGGGTGATATCGCACCGTTACACTTTTTCCTGTGGGGATATGTGAAAAAAGTGTATTCGGACAATCCCGCTTCCTTTCAGGCTTAGAAACAAAATATGAGTCGAAATACTCGAAGGAGTCGTCGAAATTTGGACTCAACGGATGGACAGTAAGACGTATCTGCGGCCAATATCTGATAGAGTTAATTTTAAAAAATATTGGCATTTACGAAGAATGTTCTTTTGAATGACAATAAATGTTCTAAATTAAATTTGAGGTCTCTGTTGTTTTTATTTTCTTTAATTTTCTAGGATTTTAAAATTATAAAGTAAAATATAAGAAGGAACAACCAATTTCAAATGCAGAAAAACATATCTTACTACGTATGTGTTAGTTGGGTGAGTTCATTTAAGCGGCTGATATCAATGCCAGCGACTTCGCCAGGTTGACCGAAAGTGTATCTACCGAAATGTTTAAATTTCTGGCAAGAGTTTCTTTCAACAGTTTCCACAATTATTTTCCGATAAGTTATGCAATCTCACCGATGAACTTGCTAAGCGCAAGTACTGCAGAGGTCCGCTTGAGCTCTATTTTGGGCCAGAAGGAACTCACTATGTACTGCATTATTAGCGAGTTCAAGGCTAGTATTGCAGTTCTAATATAGGAGTGGGTGCACGCCACACCTACACCCTTATTGCTTACCTTGATGACAATCGTTTGGAAAGCACTGCAGTGGGGTGGTAGTCTGAAGCTGGAGTCGAAGGAAAACTGCCGACACAATACTCTCCTTTCCACATTTGCCCACAAGATCGTTCCATCAGTAATCAGTATTCCTGAAAAAAAAAATCAGTATTCCTCCCAAGTATGTGCTCAGAGCAGGAGTAGACCCGCGACGGTTTCACTATGCAATGGCCTTCGTTATCAGGAATGTAATTGAATATGATTTTTTGCTCAACCCGAACATACTTAGAGCTACGATAACAGTCTCCGGTCATTAGCTATTAAAAACCCCATCCATACCGGAGATATTCGCATAGTCGAGAAGTTCGAAGAGATAGTTATGTACTTGTATATTAAACCCACTTTTCAAAACTTTTTTAACCACAGATTTCGCTTACTACACTGATTGTAGTACCAAGTATCGTGTTATCGTTTAAGGGCATTCTGTAGGCGTGGCAAATGGCAATTCCCCGTGTAAATGATAAAATTGAAACAAGAAAAAACGTTAAGTTCGGCTGCACCGAAGCTAATATACCATTCACAGGTGTATTTCTTTTAGTAACTACGTGTCCAATTTGTATGGAAGCTATATGTAATCAGATCTAACCAATTTTGTCGGAGATAATATTATTAGCTTAAGCAGTAATGTCAAATTTCGTGAAGATACCACGTCAAATACGAAGGTTTTCCATACAAGAACTTGATTCGGATTGTTCGGTTTGTACGGCAGCTAGATGCTATAGTTAACCGATCTGAACAATTTCTTCGGAGATTACATTGTTGTCTTAGAAAATAATCTATACCAAACTTCGTTAATAGATCTTGTCAAATGCAAAAGTTTTCCCTACAAGAACTTGATTCCGATCGTTCAGTTTGTATGGCAGCAATATGTTATAGTGGTCGGATATCGGCACTTCCGACAAATTAGCAGCTTCGTGAAGAGAAAATGACGTTTACAAAATTTTAAAACGATTTCTTAAAAACTGAGAGACTAGTTCGTATATACATAAACGGACAGACAGACAGCCGGACATGGCTRAATGGACTCAGCTCAACATACTGATCATTTATATATACATATACTTTATAAGGTCTCCGACGCTTCCTTCTGGGTGTTACAAACTTCGTGATAAACTTAATATACCCTATTCAGGGTATAAAAATATATATAAGCACGATCTGTCAACCAGTTTGTTTACAGCAGCTGTTTAAGTCGGTACAACCAGGTAGTGCGTTGCGATTTTTACAATGGATATTGAAGAAAGAATTTGTGTCAAATCTTATATTTCTAACAAAATTTCGTATGCAGAATCATTGCGAATGTTAGAAAAGGCTTAAGACCTAAGGGCGGTCAAAGCCTGCAAAGACGGTCGAGGGATCGTTGAAAACATGTATCGTTCTGGACGACCGTCGAAAAGTGAAGGATATGCGGCTTGAAAATCGTAGGACAAGTGATATAAATTTGGCAAGAGAACTTGTCATCTCTTGCGAGTGCGTTTGAATAGTTTTGATGGAGTCGATCGGAGAGAAAAAACAAAATTCACTAAAAGAGCCGAAAGCTATGTCAGGCCAGTACTTATGAAAAGTGTTTCGAGGACTGGCAAAATCGTTGGCATAAGTGTATTACAGCTGGCGGAGATTACTAAGAAGGCAACAATATAAATATTGTTGAATAATTAAATATTTTGCGTTTTATTTACAATTTTCAGGTACTTTTTTGTCATAACGTATATTATTATTTTACCAATTTTATTATGTAATTTACCATGTTTATGCCTGATATCTGAATTTGGCTATATCTAGCTGAACATAAAATTTATGTGGATAGACTTTAAGGGGGTATTCTACTCTAGAAATCAAATTTTGGGCAGTTTTTTGAATTTTATTAAAAAAAAAAAACCAAAAATATTTTTATCATCCATTTTTGTATGGTGTTTTTATTGATATCTTAAGAATACAGAAAAAAATAATAAAAATTAAAATAATTAGAGGGGGCGGAGGCAAGTGTAAAAAAATGGCGCATCCTGGTGGCATTGATTCTGACTCTCCTGGTGGTCTGACAAAAAAAAAAAATCAAAAGAAATTCAAATCAATTCAAAAATCAGTAAGGATGCTGTTATTGTCCCTATTTCAGGGAACAGGAAAAACATTTTTTTTTAAATGGCGACTGCCTGAAAATAAAAATCATTTTTTTACGTTGTTTTTTTTTTTTTTTTTTTTTATATATTATTTTTTTCAAAGTATTAAGGATTATACAAAGAAGGTTCACACAAAATTT
>NW_017537345.1:736494-740276 GCF_001853355.1 Bactrocera latifrons
TTTTTTTGAAATTCCTGAATTTTTTTAAAGTATTAAAAACAAAGGATTAAGGATTATACAAAGAAGGTTCACACAAAATTTCAAGTAAATCGGTTGTATAGAACATGAAATAATGACGGTACCGTGTGGAAAAAAGTAGTTTCGAGAAAAACGCGTTTAAAAAAGTGAGTCTACCTACCTACCGGGCTTGGTACTGCGTCAGTAATTATAGCTCTTAAATAATTTTAATTTTTAAAAATTCTTTTAGGGCATATGTTCTTAAGGGTCTAAACTTTCAATAAATGAAAAATCGAATCGAATTTTTTAAAATTCTAGAGTAGAATACCCCTTTAAGTATCGTTAACAAACGATTTGCAGGATATATAACTTCGGTAAAAACAATATATTGTTGATATAGATCGCTAACGTATTTTTTGAACCCCACATTATCTTGGTATGTAGTTTATTACGTTTCCACAGGATTTTTTGCATGATAATGAGGTATTCGATTTAAAAATTTGAGATAATGTTTATTGGAATAATGTAAGAAAAAAAAATCAATTCTTCGAAAATTTCGCACTAAAACGATTCCTTAATCTTTAAAGTTTTGGGAGCAGATTACCATAAATTAAGTTAGCTTATATTAACAAAAAATTATAGAGAATACATTCGATGTAGTATAAAAATAAAGAAAGAAATCGGTTTATTGAAATTCACAATAGAATATAGCTTCTAAATTTAGGTAATGCCTATAAATCGATATATGCTAACTGGGTATTAAATTTACGCCGTTGAAGCAGTAATGCCGCTCAATTATGTTGAAATTCGCAAAATGTCCTCATCCAACTCATAATGGAGTTGAAAATCACTGTTATACGCACACAAATTCTGAGAGTTTTAATTTCAGGCAATCTCATTTGCAAATTATGCTCTCTATGAGCAACGCGTATAAAGGATGGGACATTTCTTATGCATCATTTCGTGCTGACCTTATGAATTTGACTTCAGAGACCACGAATTGAATTAGAAACCGGTAAGTTATGTTGGCAATGTTATGATAAAAAATTCATGGATACAAAATCATGGATATTTTACCCACAACCATCTTAAGTAGATATTAAAGTAAAATAAACAAATAAACTTACGGCGTCATACATTACGATTCATAATAAGTAAATTGATACATTTCTAAACAACATCTGCGCATATTATACAATCGTATACATGTTTATGTTGTTGTAGTTCATCTACCAAATTATGAACAAATTTTAATATAAAGAGGTAAGTCAAAATGCAATAAAAAATGGCAACAATAAAAATAAGCCCACAAAAACCCAATTCCGGCACATACAGGGTGGCTGATGAATTTTGCTACAGTAAGAAACTCAAAAAAAAATTTTTTTTTGTTTCAGTGTATGGAATTCATTTTTGTTTTATTCATGTTAAAGCTCATTCAATTTTTTTAAATATAGCTTAATTAGTTTTAAAAATAATGGAATTTAAATGGACAGGAATAGCAGCAATTGTTTCTCGAATGGATTGCCTTAGTTCATTCAAATTTGTTGGTTTTGCTTTGTAGTCCTGTTTGCAATAACCCCACAAGAAAAAGTCAGGTGCAGTAAGGTCAGGCGACCTGGGTAGCCAACGGAATGTGGAGTTTCTGGATATCAGCTTATTGGGAAATTTTCGTCCCAACTCTGTCATAACAGGTTGGGCTATGTGAGAAGCTGCACCATCTTGCTGAAACCACACAGAGTTGAAAGAAATTCTCATTCGACGTAATACTGGATAGAAAAACTCTCTCGACATGCTCAAGTAACGGTCTCCAGTAACCGTAACGGTGTGACCGTTTTCTTCGAAGAAGTAGGGCCCGACAATGCAGCGTGMTGRAACTGCACACCACACTGTGACACGAAGTGGATGCAATTCCGTCTCATGGCGTATCTGTGGGTTGGCAGCACTCCATATTCGACAAGTTTGTTTATTTATGTTGACGTTTAAATCGAAATGAGCCTCGTCAGACATGAAAACACAGTTCAACATGTTTCCATCCTCTTCCACCGTTTCAAGCATCTTCTGGCAAAATTCCAAGCGAATCGGCAAATCTGCAGCATTCAGTTTGTTGGCCATTTTAATTTTATATGGGAATAAGTCCAAATCTTTGTGCATAATTGACTGCAATGACTGTCTGCTTACACCCATTTGAGCAGATAAATTCTTGTCGAAACACGTGAATTGTTTTGTATGGCAGCAGCTACAGCAGCGATTGTTTCCTCCGTTCGAACTGAAGGGTTTCGATGGTAAGGTCTTCTGTTGACTAAACCATGCTCGGTAAAATTGTTTACAAGTCTCATTATGGTCCTTTTGCTCGGAGGATTGCCGCCAAACGTGCGCCTATACTCTCTTTGAATCGAAACTACGCACTCCAGTGCGTGATAGTGGCGGACAATCCAAATTCTTGTTTCAGTGTCCCAGTTATCCATTTYTGTTAAATGTAAAAGTCAATCTGCAAAATAAAAAAAAAATTAACCAGATTTATTAAATAGAAAAAAAGTTATTTAATTTTGTTTTGGTAGCGGCCTTCATCAGCCACCCTGTATATACGTACATTGTTGTTGCAGTTTTGTTTATAAAAACACAATATTGCATAAATACGTTGGCTAATAAAAGCGGCCGCGTGTCCTTTTATGGCCACAACGAACATAAAACATGACACCATTTTTGTTTTGGCCATTTTTATGGCAAAAATTTGACCTAAAACATCGTAAAAACGACTATCGACGTTGAGCGGCAGCGTGCAGCATACAAAAAATTACAACAACAATAACGCATGAGCATATGATTGAATGAGTGAGACTGGTGACTGGAGGATGGCATATGAAGAAATTTCAAGCGGACAAAGTTTATTGCTATTTGGCTGCCAATACTGACGGCGTTAGGCGGGAGATGTTCTAATAGCCGGCAAAAGTCCCGAATTTTATAGACGTATGACGGCGCATGGTAAATACAAAATGTATTTTTAATGTTGCAAGCGTCCACATTGATGCATTCACCAAAACATACAAGCTCTCTTCGACATATATATGTAGAACCACCATTAAAGACAACGAATACATTTACGATATTAGAACCTGTTTCGACTGGTTATGCGAAGCAGCGAAAATGGCCGAAGGAAGCCACCAGCAAATCAACACCAAGCTAACTGCAAGCAAGCCCTATAGCGTTTATGTGTTTCCAACCAAAAAAAAAAAAAAAAAAAAGAATTCAAATATAATAATGTCTTGGTAACAATAAAAAACACATAAATACGTTTAACGAGTAGGTGGCATGCAATAAATTTGATAGTAAAACGGAGCATTGACAAAGATGTCAGCGACTGGGCCTCACTTGGAATGTGGCAAATATACAACGCAACTTTATTAAACACTTAGTAACCAATTTTTGCTTTTGTAATAAATAATGATGAATAAATGATGAATGCCTGAGGCATAAAAATACACTTCATAGTGCGATATAAAATAGGAGCTTTCATCACAAATAATAAGAGAGCATATAAAAAGCTTAGGTGAAAGATGAAAGCGCACAGTAGGTGCACCAAATTAACGCCAAACATAATGCGAATATATTTAAGTGTACTTTGAGCAAAATATATTTCCCGCATTAACATAAGCATATTTTTCTTGAAGTAAAGGTTTGAATTAATATATATATATATTACAATTATAACACATCGCACGTGTAAATTAAAAAACGCGCATTATCGTGATTATTATTTTAATAATTTTTTTTTTTTTTTTTTTTTT
>NW_017537345.1:740316-753913 GCF_001853355.1 Bactrocera latifrons
AAATCCAAAAACCAAAAATAAATATTATGATCCATTCGAGGTTCCAATATTTGTTAAAGAAAAACAACTGAAACATAAAATTTTATGGATAATGTTTAGCAATTTCGAAGAACATTCTTTGGCCTTTATTTTGTGAAGATTATCTCTTTGAAATGTTGGCCGAGGCTCGGTCTCAGATGGTTCATCGATGAGCCTCTCGAGCATATCGCCTGGTAGCTGGCAAATGGCCCGCGTATTKGTTTGCTCCAAGGTCTGAAKCGAAGCGTGATTGTATGYATATCCTTTATTTTTACATATTCAGCTTATCATGGCGCGATATTGGTCGGTTGCGTTCTCACCGGCAYCATTTTTTAAGAAATAAGCACCGATGATTCTGCCTTTGGATAAAAGCGCTTTTAAAGCTTTTGGAGCCGATTGCACTAAGTAAAAAAATTCGTTCTTACCTCCGAAACTATTTACCGGTTTGATTTCGAGGAATATTCTCTAATATAAATTTTTACTTGCGAAATACTAATGTATAAAAACAAAAAAATATGATTTTTTGAAGTTTGAAAGAACTTTTAAAAAAAGGGACCTTCTGGGATTTTAAACACTATATCATGATATTATGATCTTCAAACTAGGGGATGTTTTGATCATGTCACCTACGACAACACTTTGAGTTTCCATTAGGGCATAGTTCTTTTGAAGGGTTTACAAGAAGGCAATTAAAGAGTAAGGGTGCTGTGACCGATAGATTACCGCCGACGACAACAAGGAGCTTATAATACTCTTATTCAGAACATATATGTAGTAGTTAAATGAAAGCCTATCAGAATATTCTCCAGAAATATTTCCCAATTTTCGCCAATGACAAAATACAGTACAAGTATAGGACCGTTCATAAACTGATCAGACATTATTGGTAACCTCAGGAGTCTGAAGTAAACGACATCAAGCATTTATTTATAAACTATAAAGGCACAGTGGATTATAAATAACAAGAGAGATTTCAGATAGCGTAACTGATTTCTATTCGATTTTCGTAAATTAAAGCTTGAGACAAAATTTCAAGCTGCTCAACTATACTTATTTTAAATTTTTCATGGACAACTTTTCTCTAAGTCGAAGAAAGGAGCAAAATAATTGGGTCTATTGGTACACGAGAAAAATTTACTACAGGGTTTTCCAAAAAGAGTGATACGACGTCCTTAAATATTTCTATGATGAAATTGTAAACGTTATTGAAATGAAAAGAAAAGATCAAGACGTATCAAAAATGGCCTAACGACACTGAGAAGTCCTATCATCAATATTGAAAAACGCGATACGAGTATAATAGCAACAACTATGAATTTTAATTTCTTAACCAGTATAATGTAAGTCCACTAAAATAGCCAAATTCTATTTCGCATTAACCAATAAAAAATAATTTGAGAATTATATAAGCTCTCTCGAAGCTCTACTGGCAATGTCAACTATGTAGTATAGTATAATTCTATAATATAGCAAGAGAATTATCGTATTTATGGTAGACATAAAGTGTTCGTGTTTAGGGAAAAATGCAAAAAGATTTCGTTCGAATTGAAACGACAAATGCACCTTTGTGAACTAGGTCGAAATTAAATAGTCGGTTGTAATATACTTACAATTTTGTAAAAAGAAATCAATAATTTTTTCAATTGATGACTTTAGTAATCTGATTATCGGATTATATCAGTGGAATTAGATTACCCAGTATGGCTGCTGGAAAATAAGATTACGTACTAAAAAAATGCTCAGACAAATTTGCGATTACTCGACTCAGCATTGTTTGAGCATATGTCAATTCCATTCTGGTTATTTTAATGTGAAGTAAGCATATCTTTAAAAGAATGGTAATGGTCTAGTCCGCTCTATATGTAAGCCGCTAGTAGCTCCGGGAGCTTATTTTGGAGATTCTAATGAATCTAACTTATTATCCGTACTGCCATCAAGTGATTACTACCTATTACTGCCTATGCAGTATGATTTTGCTGGTTTCGCCACAACTGAAGCTTGTGAATCGACTATACTAAGTTTTTTGAAAATATTGCAGCCAAACCATAATCCGTCGGATTTTAAGAACTCCATCCATACAAATTTGTCCTCACTTAGGAACCACCGTAAACGTAATGAACTTGCTGATTTTGCCTTGGAAAAACTTGACGACGAGGCTCACTTGCAGCTGAGTAGTGTGATAAATAAACAACACCGTCGATTCAGCTGTAAAGAAAATCCACAAATTGTTCATGAAGAACCATTACATTTACCTAAATTGACACTCTGGGTTGATTTGGTTTAACGGAATCATCAGTCCGTACTGCTTTCGAAATGAAGCTTGTAGCACAGTTACTGTCAATGGAGTGCGGTGTACTATAGATCGATGATAACCTATTTTATATGACCACAGTTGGAAGAAGTTGATGCTAACAACATATGATTACAACCATATGTGGCTATGTGCCATATAGCAATTGCCACAACCGCATTACTGCGAAAAAAATATGCCGATTTGATTATTTCAAGAAATTGTTACATTGAATTGTCTACAAGGAGTTACGACTTATCACAATTAGACTACTTCGTGTGGTGTTTTTTGAAGATGTCGGTCTTAGCAATAAACCAGACTATCTTCAAGCTTTATAAGTCAATACTGGACGTGCTATTCATGACATAAGACTTGTGGAAAAAGTACTAAAAATTGGAACCCTTCTGAATGATGTTATTTGTATTACATCTTTAATCCTTAGTAATTTTTAGTTTCTCCTGAGGATCACAGTTTCAAGAAGACACATAGAAGACATAATCGATCCTTATTAAAACCAGAGTTACTAAAAAAACAAGAAAACATTTTAACTTCAGTTGCACCGAAGCTAAATACCCTTCACAGGTGCATTTTTGTTAGTAACTATGTGTTCAGTTTGTATGGAAGTTATATGCTATATTAATCCGATCTGTACAATTTTTTTGAGATTATATTGTTACCTTAAGCAGTAATCCATGCCAAATTTCGTGAAGATATCACGTCAAATGCGAAAGTTTCCCTTGCAAGCATTTGATTTCGATCATTCAGTTTGTATGGCAGCTATATGCTATAGTTAATCGATCTGAACAATTTTTTCGGAGATTACATTGTTGTCTTAGAAAAAAAACTGTGCCAACTTTTGTGAAAATACATTGTGAAATGTTAAAGTTTCCCATACAGAACTTGATTCCGATCGTTCAGTTTGTATGGCAGCTATATGTTATAGTAGTCCGATATCGGCCGTTCCGACAAATGAGCAGCTTCTTGAAGAGAAAATGACGTTTGCCTAGTTTGTATATATACAGACAGACGGACAGGCAGACAGACAGACAGACTGGCTAAATCGACTCAGCTCGACATACTGATCTTTTGTATATATACTTTATAGGATCTCCGACCCTTCTTTCGGGGTGTTACAAACTTCGTGACAAACTTAATATACCCTGTTCAGGGTAAAAAAAAAATATATTTTGGCAGTCGCATTTTTTATTTAAATTTTGAACTACTCCGATTCAAAGGCATAACTGGTATGAAATAAGTCAAGTCGAAGTAAAAACTGGTTTCACTTATATTGGCATACTTCTGCAGGGCATGCTTGAATATACATATGCACACACACACTCTACAACAACATTCTTTCACTCTCACTTTGGCAACACTTTCCCAATGATTACTTTAGGTTTTGTCATTTCAATTCGCATTATCCTTTGCACTTGCGCTACGTGTATTTCACTTCAAATTGCATTATTTTTTGTTGCTGTGATTATTTTGTTGTTGCTGTTGCACGACTATTTGCCACCTCCTTCGCCGAGCTGTTTACTTTTCATGTTGCCATTACTCGTACCTTGGCGTGGCACTCACTTATTTCCGCCGCTATGTGTGTGTGTGTTTGTGTGTGTAAGTGGAGAAAAAGGAAAGTATCTAAATATCGGTAAATGGAAATGGTTCGCCTACTAAATTGTATATCTACGGCAAGTTGTGTCAGGAAGTGATGCTACTGGATTCAAGCGATTGTATGTGCCTACTCCATGGTGACTCTCCGCTATTGTAAAGCTATTTATAAGAGTGCGTGTGTATGCGCATGCATCTATGTCTGTTTGTATGAGTATGCATGTTTACAGTCATGAGCGTTTGGATATTGCCATTGTCATTGTGCAAATAAAATATGTCACGATTGTAATACAAAAGCTACAACGACAGCGGCATTGTCATTTCCATTGCAAACGCACTCATAAGCACATGCATAAGACAAGTACACGCACATATATACATATATAAAATTATATACATATTACCCGCCCACTAATGGTAACCCACACGCGCCTGCCTATTTTCCCACCCTAAAACAGCTGTCTCCATTGTTGTTGCGCTTTTTGCTGCCAAGCCAAGCCAAGCCATGCGAGCATTGTCAGAGTCACCACCTCCTTGCCGGCCTTCAGTCAAACCTATTGTTACCCACATTCGAACCACATTGTTCTGACTACTGTAGTCACATAATGGGTTTTGTTCGGGGGTTTTACAAAATGAAAAACATATTCTCGAGTAGAGTGCCAGTGAGCGGGGTGCGTGGAGAGCGACGAAACAAAATAAAATAAAACAGCTTCTAAGAGCGAGTTCGAAGGCTTCAAACAAAGGTGTTACTAGTTGTGAATGTGCTTACACACTAACACCGTGCCCATCTAACTAAAGATATTTTCTTCATTTCCTGCCGTTTCTTTTCCCAACTACCTTCTTCAGTGTCTATAAAACCTTATGTGAGTACTATATAACTGTGCTTTGGCTTATCCTTTCGCTGATTGCCTTTTATGGGGTTTTTATTAACTATTTCGCCGTTATACAAAATTTTATTTCATTTCCTTCGTGTCGCTACTAATTCTTTAGCTTTTATTTCGGTTGACCTTTATATAATACCAATAAGCATACTTACGAAGATGTGTGCATTTATAGGGTTATTCACTTGACCGCATTATTTTCATTTTCTCAGTCGCCAAAAGCTAACATTATAAATAAATTTTAAATAATTCTTAATTATGAAAAAATAGCTTTATAAAATAGGTCGCGAAATAAAATTTGTTGAATATTTAACGAAATAAATAATGAATAAAGAAGCCTGCAACCTTTGGAAATTTGTTCATGCAAATTTGTTCATGCAAATTGTACATCCAATGTGCACTGAGGCCGTTAGAAATTGCTACTTCTATAGGATGCGCGGACGCCTTTAGAGGTTGGGTTGGGTTAATCTGGATACGCTTAGACCAGTTTCGCCCTTTGTTATGCGAGATGGCTAAAGAGGAGTGCGCCTGCTGAGAATTTTAACAGACTCTGTGGCCTCACTGTTGAAACTTCAGTGTATCATATTATGGAGACCCCAGATGCTTACAGCGTAGTTTTACCAATGCAGGACAAGTGCACAAAAGATGCTCCATCGATCTGTCAGTCAATGGGAATTTTGTGTGTATTTCGATCTACCGTTTTACATCCAGGCAGCTCGTTCTATAGGGTTTTGATGTTCTCTACCATGCTTCTGTCGAGATCGTCGTGTAGAAAATGCATGGGTTTAACAATGATGATCACGTTTTCAATTGTTAGCCGTACAGTACTTCATTGCCTTCGATGCCTTTGTGGCCTGGCACCCAGTACAGTAGAAGTGAAGTTGCTTACTTCTGGCAACACTTTTCACTGCTGCTCTGCTTTCTAAGACACTTCTGACCGATATGTAATGCGAGGTTACTACCTTGATTGCTGCTTGGCTGTCTAGATGTTGACTCTGGATTTTCCTGCAGGTGCATTAGAGACCGGCTCCGTGTCTTTCGCAATTGGAAGGAAGTGAGCTTGAAATATATGCATGCAGTGGTCCGGCAACTTGAAAGGTTGCCTTATGCCTAACTCTGGACAGTATATTCCTACACCAACTTCATCGTTCATTTTCAAACCATCAGGATAGATATTTAGAGTGTAGGGCATAGCTAACAAACCTCTACGCCAGTCATATTTTTCTATGTTTACTTTGAACCTTCTTTTTCAGTTGGAAAGTGGGGTCATGTAGTGGGTGTTTGCTCAACCGCTATTACCCACCGAGCTATGCCCGAAAGTTCTATATGTAAATTCTTCTGCAGCCAGTAGTCGTCCTGACGATTTCAGCGAGATTTCTATACATAGGTGGCAGCCTTAGTACCATTTCAAGAGTCGCCGTTGGAGTTGTTTTGAAAGCTACCGTTAAGCACAGTACAGCCAGCCTCTTAATCTTTTCCATTGAGTATTTGATTTATTACCCATAGTTGGATTCTTCTTTATGGCAGCGAAATCACGTAATGTAATAAGATAGCAGCTGTACACAAGGCCAAAATATCAAGGATCGCCCCGCCTGAAACCTGTCATATTATCAAATCGTGTTTTTCCCAGGACTTGACTCTTTTGATGAATGGAGGAAAATCCAGGACTAAAGCTGCACTGATAACGTCCAATTAGTCTGTTGGTAAGTGATTGGTGCAGAGTAACAAAGAAGACCCGAATGAGACTATCCGCGACGCTCAACATTTGGAGTTGTGCTCATCTAGTTTATGGAAGATTTTGCGATGGAACTTGGTTCGCGGACATGTTAAATCACACTCGATGAAGCTCACTTTTGGTTGAATTTTCGTTCGTTAATACACATTTCAAATTTTGAATGCTGAGAATTCACAAGCCATTGTTGAATCGCCAGTATTTCGCCAAAAACTCACGTTTGGTGACCTCTATGAGCAGAGCGGGCGTAATGATACTGTCAATGGGGACATGATCATTTAACATACTTTTTAGTGACTGAAGCGGAGGAATTTGATGTGGACGGCCTATGATTTCCACAAGACGGTGCTACATGACAGACAGCCAACGAAACAATGATTTTATTGAAGGGAACTTTTGGTCAACACATTCTCTCGCGAGGCGTCCAAGAATTTTCTGTATGGAATTACTTAAAGAGAGATGTCTTGACGCATATAAAGAGAATACTTGGCGCGTCGTCGCTGTTTTATAACCTCTATTGCTGTAAAAAATGGTCCAAAAATGGTACTATCAGTTGGAACTAATTCGGGCTTGTCCGAAATCTTTTTTAAAGCATAATAAATCGCATCTTTATAATAAAGCCGAATTCTTGGCCATAGTATTAAATTATGTCCACATGTCTATTAAAAACTCCCGTTATCGATTAGAATAGCCTGATTATCACATTTTGACAAAAAATCTATATTTTAACTTCTATTCCAAATTATGATTTCCCCTAACATAAACCCCAAAACTTCACTCTCTCAAAGTAAATCAATGAAAATTAAAAAAAAATATTACAATGTGTGCTATTAAATGTTCGTAAATACGAAAAACGTGTATTCCTTATGAATCTATAAAACCTAAACTAACCGCAACCACAATTTGCTCGAATATTATGTATGCCACCCCCAACCCCGCGGGCAACGCATTTTTCATACTTTTGAAAAACAATCAGCGTTAGGAAATGCACAACAAAGTAATAACAACAACTGTAACAAAAAAGCAACGCCAAAATGTTGGGGCTTTGACTTAATGCAGAATCGATTGGAAAACAATTTCCAATTTTTAAAGAATTATCACCGCTATATTCGCGCGTGCTCCTCTAAATCACACATAAGTAACCTCTAAATCTGCTTCCCTGCTGCTGCTGCTGTTGTTGTTGTTATTATTGTTTTGGCTATTGCTGCCACTATAACACACTTTACTTGTTGTTATTGTTATTTTTTTATACTTCGATATTGTTGCTGCCACTTTGGTATGCCAAACCCGGTGTTATGGCCATCAACAACAGCTTTTTTACTGTTTTTTTTATTTCATACAGCAGATTTATTTTTTGCTTGCTTCTCGCCTTTTTGCTATTTTTCGCGTTTCTGCTTTAGCCAACATATGAATGCAATATTTGTGCGTGTATGAGTGTGATTCATTTGAAGCTTGCGTGTCCTGTTCTGGAGAAAATTTCCCTTCTATTTACATACATACGGTTTGAGCCTTTTTAAGGTGAAGTCAAATATTTTATATGTGTGTGTTTGGTGGTGTTATACCCTTCAAGAAATTTTAATAAAATTTTGTTTTTAAGTAAAACAAGAATAAGCGGTAATTCTGGTTACACCAAAGTTATAATAACTTTCACAAAATTTCTTAGAAAAACTTTGATCGGTATTTTTGTATAGCAGCTATATTATATAGCACTCCGATGCAAGAGGTTCCGACAAAATGAGCAACTTCTTGGGGAAAAAGTACATGTGCAAATGTTCAGACTGATATCTCGAAAACTTTGTCACTGGTAACCGTTATCGCGTTAGGGTAAATGACTATTTGATACCTGAAATTGAAGCCTGTGTCTCGACGACATTTGGTTTCAACAACACGGCAATTTATTGAGATAACATTTCGGTGAGCAGATTATTTCATGTTTTGCGCTGGTGAATTGCCCACCAAGATCGTGTGATATGTCACCCTCAGACTCTTTCCAGTGGTGATATGTATATTGTTAACTCTCTGCGGACTTTTTTCGAGCCTAGGAGCAAAACATTACTCGTGTCATTCGCCAGTTCCTAATCGAAATGCTTAAACAAGTCACCGTTGGGCTCAACGAATGTACCATCTGAGACATAGGCGCGAACAACATTTGAAAGAGACAATCGTCAACAAATAATTGTCAAAGAATGTTCTTTTGAATGATGAATTGATAATTTAAAAAGAAGTAGGGAATCTCGAAATGGATCAACCTTTATTGGGCCTATACTACATTATATCCGTGCTTTGTTTTCAGAATTTTAGTGTTTACTTAAGAAAAACGTGTAAAATAATATTTTTCAAAATATTGCCCATATGTAGTTAAAACATTTTCCCGACTTTCTGGGAAGTTGTAGTTTCAATTCCAAAATAATCCGGATTTTCCACTTAAATTTAATCAAGTATTTTTGTGAGTACGTACTGCATCGAACTGAGCAAATGGTAATCAGAAGGGGCAAGGTCTGGGCTATAAGGCTGGTGAGGCAAAGTAACCGTTTTTTGACAATTGCTTGCTTCAATTCGATGAGCTGTTGTAAGTAGCGCCATTAATGGCTTGATGCGATGTTAGAAGTTCATAATAAAGTACGCCCTTCTGATTCCGTCTAATACAGAACATTACCTTGGTGTCGTGAACACTTGGCCATTGATTTGACTGGTTGAGCAGGTTTCCAACCTAATCTTTTGAGTTTATGGTTATCGAAATGTATTCATTTTTCATTACCAGACTCAAAAACCAATGCTAAAACTGCTTCTCCCGAAGGTTCTAACAGTTCTATGTTTGGCAATAATTCTAATCGAATTCTAGTTTCCATCTTCGTACATTTTTTGCCTTCCAAGTCATTCTTCGTCTTCCAAACCAAAGTAACGTTCACTTAGCTAGAGCATACTCAGTTCAAAGTTGCTTCATCATTTAATATACGCTATTTAGGGTATAGTTATATAAACAAAAATATATTTAAACCCTCTAGGGGGTGTACTAAGTTTGACACGAAGCTCGTAAAACCCAAAAGGAATGTCGGAAACCCCATAAATATAAATGCAAATGTTCAGCAAGATAACTTAAGCCGATTAAGCCATGTTAATCGGTCTATTCGTTACTGGTCCCTCAGTTGTCGGAACCGACAAGTTTTGTTAATTCCTAACTATCGATCGCAATATTTTTCATTACAAAAAATCGTTCTAACTAAATTACTTTTTTCCAACGTGTAAGGTAGTATCGAAATACCTAGGATCGGGTTGGAACAGACTTGGTTTGATCAATATATGAAATACATGATTGTTTAGTCTAAAGGTCTTGGCCTATCAAGTTCACTCTTTACATCCGATTCAACCTTAAATGGAGCATGACGGACTTACAATGAATACAGCTCCTATAACAATTATTCTTGCAGTTCAATAAGAGAATACTTATATAGGAGTCGCTAGGAGATATTATACCTTATATGATTCTCTTTATTTCAGGTTTGCACCATTGTTACTTTGCTTAATCCACTATGAAATAATAGAGAGATAGTGGGGTTCTATTTTCATTTTCTGAGAAAATTTATCAAAACTATTTACCATATAGTGCATTTCAACAAACACAATATACCTAATGACTTTTCGGAAAAATTTGATATTTTGACGCAAGAAATTTTGATTACAAATTAATGTTTTTTCAATTTTAAGTCGAAATAAGATTTCAGAGAAGTATTGCTGAAGACCGCAATTTCGGCTTTTACCGTAAACGTCGTGAATTTTCTGATTTTACCTTGGAACGACTTGAACACTGTAACGATTTATTTAAGAAAATCTTCTTCTCCAATGAGGCTCACTTTCATCTGATTGGTGATATAAATAAACTAAACTGCCGATGCTGCTGCAAAGAAAATTCACAAATTATTCACGATTAACCATTATTTTGACCTAATTTGACAGTTTTGTGCAGTTTTTGGTTTATTTAAATCATCGGTCCGTACGTCTTTCGAAATGAAGCTGGTGACACTCTTTCTATCAATGGAAAGCGGTATAGATTGATGATAACCAACTTTTTATGATTATTTCAAGGACTTCCTTAACAATGTGTACTTTTTTTTTTTTTTTTTGAAAATAAATCATATCACTCTTATTGGAAAACGGCATCTCAATTTGCTATGGAACAAAAATTCAAAATTGCTTTTGTTGCATGCCTCTGGTTTCAATTTATCTTTCGTTTTCAATGGTTTTCATACGACTAAAATTTTTTTTGCCTTTAAAAATAAATTACCCAAATCTAAAAAAAAAAACTCTTTCAATTCATAGAGATTGATTGAGAATTTCTTACAGGGGTCCTACTAATTTTGTTTCTACATATGTATATACATATGCATGTATGTAACTATGTTATCTGAATGTAATTGTGTCACTTGTCCGTTTGATTTTGGATTGTACCATCGACATAAGGTAACATGAAAGAGTTTTTTATAACAGGGTATGTCAAGTTTGTAACGAAGTTTGTAACACCCAGAAGGAAGCGTCGGAGACCCTACAAAGTATATATATGAATTATCTGTATGTCGAGCTGAGACGATTCAGCCATGTGCGTTTGTCTGTCTGTATATATACGAACTAGTCCCTCAGTTTACAAGATATTGTTTTGAAATTTTGCAAACGTCATTTTCTCTTCAAAAAGCTGCTTATTTGTCAGAACGGACCACTATAACACATAGCTGCCATACAAACTGAACGAGCGGAATCAAATGCTTGTATGGAAAACTTTCACATTTGACAAGATATATGCACGAAATTTGGTAAATATTATTTTCTAAGGCAACAATTTAATCTCCAAAAAAATTGTTCAGAACGGATTACTAAAGCATATAGCTTCCATACAAACTGAGCACATAGTTGCTAACAGAAATGCGCCTGTGAAGGGTATTTAGCTTCGGTGCAACCGAAGGTTACGCTTTTTATTTTTTATTTTAAAATCAAAAAGTAAGATTCTTTTGTATAACTGAAACTGGCAAATTTGAGTCGTATAGATATACTATGTACATATATACTACATATACATATGTAATATGCGTAAGTCAAAGAGTTAAATTAAATTTTATACGAAAAATTTCAGTTTAAGTGTATACTATATAATGATAGTTTTTTCGTTACATTTTATGGCTCAAACATTTACTACTTCATATTGCAAACCAAACTCCCTCATTATCACTTCTTGAAAATATGGACAAATACACTTATTACTTTTAGTATATAAATAAATAGATTTGTCGCCCCCATCCACACTTTTCGCATGTTGCTCCTTATTATGTTTCCACTTATTTGCACTTCCACTTGCGTTATTTCCTTTTCCGATTGCTCATTTCCCATTTACTTTCACACACACCTCATCCACTTTCTATGCTCAGCGAAGTTTGTACGCTCGCTCGGATGAGTGGCTGCGAATGGTTCATCGCACAAGTAGGTGCCAAATCGTAATTTACATGGATTTCAGTTCGATACCTGAAGAATTGAATTGAAATCCACAGCAAAGCTACCGCTAATGTATTGTAGATTATGCTAAATCCTTATTTTTATCCCTGCCTAAAGTCACTTTTGCAGCCAACGCACACATATGCACACACATCTGTATGTGTGCGTGTGTGTGTGCGCATGGAATGTCCTTTATTCGCGCATGTGTGCAGCAAATCTCCAGCATCTTCGTTGAGTACTTATGAAAGTGTTCGCACATATAATCGTACTTTCCACTCACACTTCGGTGCTTTTCGTCTAATGCGAACGCTTGTATGTGTATGTGTGTGTGTGTGTGTATATGGGTGTAATTCCACTAATAGCATTTGAAAAAGGGAGTATACGAGCTTTTATTTTGGCTCGCTAAGGGACTTAACACTTTTTTATTCATTTTAGTGTTATTGGGTTTTTGCGCTTCACACTAGCATACGCCGATTTACACTGCCACTTATATATCAAACACACACACTCTCTCACTTTATTCTGACACACATTTAATACCCGCCAAAGGAAATAATCATAATTTTTCTAATTTAATACACTGCGTGATGGAATAATAATTTGCGCTCCTCATGGGATAAATGTAAAACAGAATGTCGGTGTTGCCATAAAAATCAAATCGAGGTATTTAATGGGGTTCGCATATACTAACTTATTATTGCATATATAATATGAATGTATGGTGAAACCCACGCAATCTGGCCTCTTCACCTTTCACTAGATGACAACGCTATTAATACAAAATTCTCAATTCTAGAAAACCTTCTTAGTTGCAGATATTTTACTTATGTATTTCGCTAATTGCCAATCATCGTTTCGGCATCAGAGATATTGCGGATGGTATCAACACTTCTTTTGAATCGACCCAACACATTCTGGGTAACGCATGTTTTTGATTGAGCGATCGACTCGTACTAAATGACCGGAATCTTTTGCAAAAATTGCACTCATTAAACGCATCAGTACCGTAACGAGGCGAAGGTTTTTGTATATGATGCCAAAACTATCCAACAATCTTGCGAATACCGCTCCAAAACTGAGCAGAAACTGAAAAACGCGCAAATTTGAGACTGAGATTTTCTCTGTTTTTGAAGCTAAAAGTTCCACTGCAACGAACGCGCCATGAGTCCATTGAAACCATAAAAAGTCATTGTCTGAAAGCACTCAGGCTCAAAAAAGGAAATGAAAGCTTTCAGCAAAACTTTAAAACAAAAAAACCCTATTCTTTTGATGTCTTTAGGAACCACTTTTATACAATATCCTGTAAGCCAATTAAAGTATTCATCAAATTTGCACCTTGAACTTTCTCATACATTTTCCGTTTGTACTTTCTTTTCTCGCATAACATCGATCCGTTTTATAATTTTGCCAACGGTAAGTTCAAGCTCTTAAAGTATCTAAAAGATATATTATACATAGACTAATAAAGGAAGGTTTGTGGTTCCCTACTTTTTTAAAGAAAAAACACAGAAATTTCAAATATAATAAGGGATTGGTTATTATCATTCGAAAGGACCTTTTTTAGAATTTTTTTTTTGTTTTTTTTTTTTT
>NW_017537345.1:754679-804624 GCF_001853355.1 Bactrocera latifrons
AAGCCATAAATAAAGATATTAAAATGAAACTTGACACAAAGGATCGCATTAGGGAGTGGCATATTTGAACGTCATTTTTTTAGAAAAGTGGGCGTGGCCCCGCCCCCTACTAACTTTTATGTACATATCTCGAAAACTACTATAGCTATGTCAACCAAACTGTATAGAGTCGTTTCTTTTAGGCATTTCCATATACAGTTCGAAAAAGGAGGAAATCGGATAATAACCACGCCCACCTCCCATACAAAGGTTATGTTGAAAATCACTAAAAATCCGTTAACCGACTAACAAAAAACGTCAGAAACACTAAATTTTATGGAAGAAATGTCAGAAGGAAGCTGCATCCAGGGTTTTTTAAAAGTTGAAAATGGGTGTGGCGTCGCCCACTTATGGACCAAAAACCATACCTCAGGAAGTACTCAACCGACTTCAATGAAATTCGGTATGTAATATTTTCTTAACACTCTGATGACATGTACCAAATATGGGTGAAATCGGTTCACAACCACGCCTGAAATCTCGATTATCACTTAATCATGCGAGAGTATAAAATGTTCGATGACACCCGAACTTAGCCCTTCCTTACTTGTTAGACTTACGATTCACACTAGTGTTTATTTTGTGCGTAAACATAAGTCCGTGTTAGAGACGGTAACGACCCAAAGTGTGGAAAAATATTGCAAAGGCATCGGTTCGTAAAAATTATACTTTTGGTTATCAGAGGCTACGAGTTTCCATTTTTCGCAGCTGTATGGAAGGACCTAACATTGGAGTTAAATATTTTTATTTTAAAACGCGACGTGATAAACGAGGAGGTCCAAACCGCATTGACGGTTGGTAATGACTTTCTTTAATCCTCCATTTGCACATAAGTATGAATAATACTGCGCAAGTAATAAGTAAGGATATCACATTTTCAATTAATATACCATGAACTTTATAATTATGGGTATAAGTGTCATTTATTTGGTTTTAGCGATGTTAATTCTAGGCCTAAGGTGATGTTACCTTTACCTTTAACTGCCTTTTGCCATGCGAGCAAAGGTGCGTGCCATTAACTTCAAACTGAATAGTAATTGCCAATTATTTCAGTCTTTCATCGGACTACTAATTGAATGAACTTGAGTAAAAATCGGTATATCTTGATGAAGCTTGGTTGCGTGTTCCTTGGACGTAATCAGAGCATTACCACACCCAAAAAACGACATTAAATGAAAACCTATGAATTAAGATGCATAAGTATAACTTAGTACAGGAGATAGCGGTAGCAAGAGACATCTATTGGCGATTGTTTTTTTTTCTTATTGGGTATGACTCCGTCCCCTTAATGTACATATCGAAACTTCTGAAGCTAACTCCACCGAATTCGCTGGAAAGAAGTCCTTTTAAAGAGAGCTTAGTGGAAACAAGACTAAAAATTTGGCAAAGGCGGTAGCAATGCTCACCTTTAGGAGAAATCCTATATCTCATAAACGATTTCAGCAATTTTGGTATAACCGTACATACCCATTGATTCTTATAATACACTATAAAATGGATGTAATCGGAGAACAACAATGCTCATACTCTATATAAAACAATTGTAAATTTCATTTGATGCACTTTTAGTAAACAAACCAAACACCAATGAATAAAGCGGGATACAATTTTGAACAAATAGTGCCTTTAAAGTATTATTAACTCTTCAAGGAGCCAAAAAGCTAATATGTGGAAATCTTAATTAAGAAAGAGTATATTTCTAAAAACAGTCTATCATCTTGCCGGTGATTGTAAATAATGAATTCACACCTTTCTACTGTTAGCTAAAATACAGCGTTTTCCAATAAGAGTAAAGAGTTTCTTAAAAAAACCACACTAATTGTTAAGGAAATTCAAATGATTTTTATTTAATAACAATCGATACA
Source organism: Bactrocera latifrons (assembly GCF_001853355.1). NCBI lineage: Eukaryota > Metazoa > Arthropoda > Insecta > Diptera > Tephritidae > Bactrocera > Bactrocera latifrons. Next base: position 756,584 of record NW_017537345.1, read on the forward strand.
TTCAATTGGTCTCCTCGACTTCTTATGCAGGAACGAATTCGATTAACCCAATTTCCGAGTACTTTTTCCATTAAATGTAGTTGTTTGTCATGAATAGCATGTTCAATATTGACTTGTAAAGCTTGAACAGAGTTTGGTTTATTGCTAAAGTCCAATGACTTCAAATAAGCCCTTAAGACAAAATACCAGTTTTGTTTGTTTAGCGCACCACTCCTATGAAAGTGAGCCTCATCCGGGAGATGATTTTCTTTTAAATCGTTCCAAGGAAAAATCAACAAATTCACGACGTTTACGGTGGTCCAATAGCTTTAGTTCTTGTATGAGAACAATTCGGATGCAGGTCCAAATCCTTTCTCAAAATCCGCCAGGTTGTGGTTTGATACAGTCCAAATTCTTGAGAACGTCTTGGAATCGACAAATTGCGATCTTCAGCAACACTTGCCGGTTATACCTGAACTTAGAACTGCCTTACTTGTTTATATACATATATTGCAATATTTTCAGGTTTAAAATAAATATAGTTGATATGTATGTAATATAACATAATTTTTATTGATTGAAAATTTTCGCAATTCAAAACTTCCAACTCTTGGCCAATTCCTTTATTTAATATAAACATATATACAATTTATGAATGTGTGCTAAGAAATAAGTTAATTGACGTAAATAAAACATATGGAAACGAAACGAAATGAAAATATTAATAATTTATACAGTGATTAGCATAATCGGGATTGCAAAGGTGCCAGAGGTGGGGTGTACTATATATACATGTGGTGTATGAGTTTAAACTAATACAAATGTAAAATCAGTTGATTAGTTTAAAGCTGACTACCTGTATGCACACATATGCATACACACGGTGGAACATTTGTGCGAAAGTGTGTCGGCTTGTTTATGCGATTATTTGCCACCCATTCGAACTAAAGCCAAGATAATTCTAATCGTGAGCGTGAACATGTGTTCATAATTAAACGAATTTGCCTAATTCTGGTTTAGAAATGTGTATGTGTAGGCCTAACTGTGCATTGAAGTGTGTGCATGTGTGTTATCGTAGAGCTGCATGCATTAAATGTATGGCTGTTCATATATGCAGGTGTGTGGGTGTGCAAATTCCAATAAGCAATCAATTATTATTATTGAATTTGGTTGTGGTTTTACTCGCGGATGTTGCGACACCCTGCCGAGAAATCCACTTGTGCATTTATAATTAATTTTAAACGGCAATCTGGTTAGCATTTCTGGCATATTATAAATATCAAAAAGTCGGTTGGGTTTTGAAAGAAAATTTAAAAATGTTGAAAAAAGAGATTCTTACCTTACACTCGTATCTTTCACTCGGTCACATAGTCAAAATCTTTAAATACCTTAAAGGTTTTTTTTTTTTTTTGACAAAAACCGAAGATGTCTAAGGCTACCCCAAGGTTTTGATGTTACTCGCTGTTTATAATGAACACACAAAGAGCTTTCATCTTTTGTGAGACCGAATTGCCTGGCCAGGTTTATCTCTAAAATCAGTAACTCCATGGGCAGCATCGGCCAACCTAGGGGTAAATGATGATGAGGATGTAAGGGGATAGGGTCAACATGTGTTCTTGTTGTTGTTGTGGTGTCAGAAATTCTTTCTGAAGTAATTACGAGGAATGATGCCGAGTTCATAGTTCTTGACCGGATGAAAATCTGGATCCGTACGGGTTACTTAGACCCCAGTAATTACGTGGAATGATGCCGAGTTCATAGTTCTTGACCGGATGAAAATCTGGATCCGTACGGGTTACTTAGACCCAACAGTCGTGGGAACGAAAGAAGCAAAACATTGATATTACACAGCAGTACTAGTTTGATGGACCGCTATCAACAAAATCTCAAGAAGCGGACACAGCGACTAGCTGTTCGCTACTTAATGGGAGCGCTAAGAAGCACTCCAACGTCTGCATTAGAAAACTTACTCAACCTACCACCAATCGACAGTGCAGAGGAAAGCTCTTCAGCAATATCAGCTGCAAGATTTGCGACGTAGGTGGAGCCGGAGGGACACATACTTTCACGCTTTATTTGAGAGAGAAGGTTTCAAGTCACACTAAAAGGTTTCGGATGGCGTAGGAATATGCGACTCGCCAGCGGAATTTACGACATCTATGCAGAAGGGTCAAAAATTGCTAATTCAGTGCTCGCCGAAATCTATTGCTCAGAACTGGATCTCACCCAACCCTTCCAGTTTGCGGAATACTTGAGTATCTTACAGGCGAAGGTCTTTGCGGTCTGGAAAGCAACTGCGGTAGCATACCAACGCAGGTAACAGCATAAAGAGGATCAATACGTCGATAACCAGGCATCAGTTAAGCTAATAATCTCACACCCCATTACGTCAGAGAATGTCACAAGAAGCATATAAAGCTGTTGGAAAGTGGTTGGATATATACTTGGTTCTATAAAAGAATTCCTGGAAACGATACAACTGATGAGATTGCCAATATTGCCATCCGTCTGGCTATCGAAGCGTGTCGTTAATAATGATAAATAATTAAATTACCAAAAGGCTTAACAAGGGTTACGGATCAGGATGAAATGGAATGTCTTAAGAACCTGCAAGATCGCCAAGATCGTGTACAAGAGCCGGTGAGCATAAGTAATGACGATACATGTCGAAAGTGCAGGGATATAGACATGAGAAAGACTCTGGTTTACATCCTATGCTTCTGTGCCGCTCTATCTCGAGCTCGTCTTAGATATATAGAAGCTTCGTTGTTCTATAAACTAGATGAAAAATCAAAATTATATATCAAGTCAAGTTTAGAGTTCACATATTCCTTTGAGGTTCTGCATGACGAATACTTCGCTTCAAATTAAACTGAACTGGCATTACTAAGGACCAGTAGGTCTATTTAAGGTGGGCCAACCTGGACGTTTAATCTGACTTAACCTCTTCTATAAACTCCGCATCTCCACGTGAAACTTTATTTGAATCCCTGAAAATAGGTGGTTCCGAAGATTGACCAAGTGGTAACCCATTTGAAGTAAAATGTCAGTATAATATTGTTTTGTACACACTTATTCATGTTGCTTATTTCATGGGCCTAGCTTCTTGTGCGGATTGCTGGTTCTGAAACATATAACATGGAACCTGAAACTCCAGGACACCTGCTAATTGACTGCACAGCAGTCTATGGCGCGAAATAAAAGCCCTTGAATCCATGTTTTCAAATAGGAGTCACATCGCCTCAATAGCACCTAGCAGTACATTAGAATTTATCAGTATACTGGGCATATAGGGGCCCAATAGACCTTAAGTCGCAGTAAAAACGGCGTTCCTATATTATCGTAATTCACGTTTAAAAACTGAAAACGTGGAACTCGAAACCTTCTTCCTTGCTCCTGCAATTAAGTGCCAAGTTTGGTATTTAAGAGCTCCAGACATTGGAATTGTGTTCCAAAACTTTTTAAAGTGTACTTATTTAACATTTAGGATAATCTCATTAAAATTTTATTCAGCTGTTCAGCAATTTCCTAGCGGGCAAATAGATCCCCCTCCCCCAAAAACTAATTACACACATATAAATTGCATACACATGTTTATCGAGATGCATGCCACGAGTAGCGAAGTGTTACTGTAATTGTGTGGCAGCTGGGAATTTGCAGCTAATGCGCCTAATGAGAATTTAGGCGTTTGCAAATCGAAATGCAATGCAAATCGCAAAGACCAGAGATCTGACAATTCGCAGATATGCACATAAACACGCACGCACCAACACACATACACATATGATGGCGTTTGTCCAGATATACGCATACTATACATATATGAATATGAAAATATGCATTTGTGTGAATAAGCGATTGCAATCACAAATGCATTGGTATTTGCCGAAGCGTTTGCGAATGCAAATATGGAAGGTAAGTATGCGCACAATGCTGAAATGCAACCGCGACAAGCCGGTTGTTGTATTAGGGTAATCTGGAAGACATTTTTGACTCGGGTATTTACATATATATTTTTTTTATGAACGGAAGACACGTCTCCACGTCGTTTTAGATGTGCGTATGTTCCGACGTCCATCAGCAAACACAAAGAAGCGACAATCACAACAGACAGCCGAACGATTTTCTCTCTTAGAGCACTTGTTAACAACTCGGTATAAGGGAACTGTGGGATAGCAGCTGGTACGATAAGGAGTGCCGTGTCGCTGTGGAGAGAATACAGCTTGCCTATCTCGCAACGTTACAATCGGCACGTGTGGGATGGGTAGATACTGAGAGAAATTATGGATCGAACACTTCTGCAGCTTGCTGAATGGCAGTGAAAGCATGACACCAAGAGATGTTGAACCCAAGTCCTCAATCGATGACGATGGAACGACGAGGTTCACATAATTCAGCGAATTAAGAGACAGCTGGCTAAGTCATGTCGTCCGAACGGACGAAAAACGTCCAGCTCTGTAAGTATTCGACGCAGCAGGAAGAGAAAGACCTCCACTCAGTTGAAAATACGAGATGTAGAAAGACCTAGCTACACTTGGAATCTCCAATTGGCCCCAAACAGCAAAAACGAAGAACGACTTGCGCTCTGTTGTAAACTTGCTTACAACCGCGTAAGCGGGGTCTAATGTAATGTTTTAATGCTAAGATATAATATTTGAATTTGTGTTATGTAATCTGGAGAGAAAGCTAACTTCTTCTGTTCTATAACAATCCAGAATAGCATTTGTCGGTGACTTTTGAATGAGAATGAGAAGAGACCAGAATTTGTTCACCGGACGTTATTCTTCTTTGATGGATGCCAGTTTGTAAGGCAGCTTCTTCGATAGAAAAGATTGTGTGAAAAATTTCAGAACAATATCTCAAGAGCTGAGGAACTAGATAGCGGATATACCGGACACACAAACGGACGGTGATTTTTATATCCTGGACAGGTATATTAAGTTTGTAATGAAGTTTGTAACACCCAGAAAGAAGGGTCGGGTCCTATACAATATATATAGTATATAAATGATCAGTATGTCGAACTGAGTCTGTCTGTATATATACAAACAAGTGCCTCAGTTTTTAAGATATCCTTTTGAAATTTTGCAGACTTCATTTTCTCCTCAAGAAGCTGCTCATTTGTCGGAACTACCGATATCGGACCACTATAACATATAGCTGCCATAGAAACTGAACGATCAGAATCAAGTTCTTATATGGAAAACTTTTACATTTGACAAGACATATTCGCGAAATTTGGTATAAATTATTTTCTACGACTACACTGTAATTACCGACGAAATTGTTCAGGTCGGTTAACTATAGTATATAGCTGCCATACAAACGGAACGATCGGAATCAAGGGATTGTATGGAAACTTTCGTATTTTACGTGGTATCTTCACGAAATTTGGCATGGATTACTGCTTAAGCTAACCATATAATCTCCAAAAAATTGTTTAGAACGAATTACTATAGCATATAGTTTCCATACAAACTAAACACATAGTTACTAATAGAAATGCACCTGTGAAGGGTATTTAGCTTCGGTGCAAACGAAGTAAAGGCTTATCTTGTTTACATATATATTTAGTAGAAATGCCGAAGTTTCTTTTCAGAAACAAAATTTTAGGGAGTATGTAATCAGAATATAAAAATCTGAAAATCATCGTTTATTCGGCCTTAAGCAATATCAAATCGCTAATAAAACGCGCCGTATAAACCTTTCCACTTGTAACAGCTACGGTGACACTCAGTTATATCCCAATAAATTTTAAATTTACACACATAATAGATCACCCTAGTACTGACAAATATTAAACTCTGTATGTACACAAAATGTGAATCGCTTCATTGGCTGCTGGTAATCAGGCAACAATAATGAGTATTGTTATTCGCGGTCTTGCAAAGTAATTAGAATAAATCTTGGCGATGATGATTAGTTAACAACAACAAGGATTTCATAAATGCATACATAACATATGTATGCTACAACAACAAATAGGTATGATAATTATCAAATCAGCTGCAATATGGACTAGGCACAGCATTGAATATGCTCCAGGACCCAGTTATGATAACTTATAAATTTGATGTAGTTAACAATTTAGATTGCATTCTCATTTACTCTGGACCCAAGGTATGATCAAAATTTGTTACGGTATACCGCGTGATTCTTGCACAAATTGTTGAGATTGCTTTTTTCGAACACAAACCTATTGATTTTTTTTTATTGTAATAATTTGCTTAGAAGCATATGGAACGTTGGTTGAGAGTCCCTACTTATTAGAGCAGTTAAAAATTTCCCCTTTACTAAACGCTTAAGAAGTGACTTTGCGATAGCGAGAACATTTGGTAGCACTTAGCTATAAGGTCGCGGGTTAAGGGAGCCCAAAAATTCTTTCCAAATTCGCGAACTTGTACTTGAGACCACTTCTCGTAATATCATTCGAAGTATTGAGCTTGGAACCCTAAAGGTTCTATTGATACTCTTTCGAATATCAAATTTAAATAATATTTTACTAATAAGCTTTAAGCTGGTTCCTCTTCGCTCTATAAAAGAAATACCGTTAGTTCATTTCGGACCATCATACAGCCTCTGGTTCTACCTGTGTCGTTGATCGCCAGCAGCTTGTGATTTGTCCTCAGCCTAGAGAAGCCATTACTTGTCAGTCACGGTTCCTGGATAAGGACGACATCGTCTTCGCCTAGTTTTAGACGAAGCAGTAAATTGGCGGAGGCTGCTTTCGCAAGTTGAAGGTTAATCTGGAGAAATCCCATCCTTCAAACTCTTCTTCAGAAGCGCTAGTTTAGCGCTCACGTCGTGCTCGACCTGAACCTCCGCAAACAGCTGTTGTAAACTGAAGACGGAGTCGCCGATTAATTAGCCGCCCCCAGAACTCGCTATGTTCGAAAAACTCGGGTCGTTCTGTATGGTTGTTTGACCATCTCCACCTGTCATATCCACCGCATCTGAAGCCTGACCTTTGGCATCCGTCGGGAGCATCCTGAGGACCACCCTTTCGAATCCATAGATTAGGGCTCCCGTGGTTTTGCTGAGAGGACCTACAGACTCCACATTTAGAGGAATCATATGGCCACCTTCCAGTCATGCGTGGATAGTGACGGTTTGCAGTATTTGAGAATTTCCCCAATCTCACTCGGAAGGTTTACCTGGCAGCCAAAGGCGAGCGCTATGGTGAAGCGGAAGGTCCGCTTTGTCCACAGCCTCTAGCCTGGCTCCCTTACAAACCGCCCCCACTTGGAAACTACCTCCTTATATAGGACAGCCGATCGCTCATCGGCACACTGAATGAGCTAATGAAGCCCATGGCGACATCCGGCATTGTCACAACTTGGTGAGCCCAGGATTTCCTCTAATTACTTTTAGGAAGACTGAGGAGGTAGCCACCGTCACTCTCTTCCATTCATCGCCACCTTTGCTGTTTTAGTTTCGGTTATCACCGCAGCATTCCATGATTTTTTATCGCCAATCGGCTTTCTGCCTTTAGCTTTCTAGCTATCGTTCTCCTTCTTCTACCCCCTGTAGAGCTCTTCTAAAGTATTGCTACTTACAATAATATCAATGTCGAAATTCGAAGACTAACTTCGAAAAATGAGGAAAGAAGATTTTTTACTTATAACTCAAAGCTATATTTTTAATTCTTCTCCGTTTTTTATCAGCCCTGTGCTAATCTCATCTCACCTAGTTCACGTTGATCATGCATGATTGAAGACAAACCGAATTCGCACGCCTCATTAACTACTAACACAATTGTTATTTTATTGATAAGATTAATATTATAACCGCACGCACTATTGGTTTTGTATAATTAATATTTGTTGTTGCTCAAGTACATCGAATACTAATATTTCAATAACTATTTGTGATTACCACAAATTATTAGTTAACTACACACACACACACTCACATCTGCCTGGCGTTGTAATTGCATTTACATAAATAAATTGTTGTATATGTAATAATTTTGCTGCAATTTCCAATCACTTTTGTTTAACTGGATTAGTCGGAGTGTTAAGTTTGTAATTATGTGGGCGCATAAATATACACACACACATGTACATACTTGCAAATGTAATTATGCACAGGTATTGGTTTGTAATTAGATTTAAGTGCGAGTGCTGAAGGCACCAATGCGTAAATATTCGACATTATATGGCGGCATAGTAAATTCATAGTGTTCTAGCATAGCATTAATAAATACTAGTAAGCACAAAATGAATCATATGGATGTTTTTGAAAAAGCTTAAATATTAGATTAGTGTATGAAACTTTCGAAAATTATTTTATAAACCAATGAAAAAGACCTGTATTCGTAGGAGGCCGAATATTGCATAATTTTGCGAGCATGCTCAAGAAAATATATGAGGTCTAGTAAAAAGGAATCCACTACACAAAATGACTTTAGTAATCTGTAACTCGCGTTGTGTATTTGTAATCGGACTTCGCTATATGGTGTTAGAAAGATAAAATCATGCTAACTAATATAACTTTAGAAATAGTTTCCTGATTGCTTGATTTAGTATATTAGAACGGAGATGCACAACAAATCGAAAATGGCGCCATACTTCACAGACAAAGAACAAAAACTAACATAGTCCAGTTACTGTCACAGCCAATTACGAACAATTTCGGTTTCGTCAATTCTATCCCGTTATTTTTAATGGCAAAGAAGCACCATACACAGGAAGGTCTAACATCAATCAAATATTGGGTATCTTCGAATCCAACCAACATGTAATTCTATTACGATTGTCTAGGAGCTAAACAATGTACGATACCATGTTTGGAACTATACAAATAAGATTTAATATAAAAAGAAACTCGATGTATTTGTGCCACGTTAGTTAAGACAAAAAGTTTCATGAACCTCATGAAATCAATAGATTTGCGATGAGAATGGTTACCGGTGATGAAATGTGTGTCAACTACGAGAACTTCAAACGATAACATTAGTGGTCAAATCATGATGCTCCAGGGCAAACGATGGTCCAGCCAGGATTAGTGATCAGGTAGAATTTGCAATTAATTATCTACTAGCTATGTTCTGCTGGCCTACGGTTAAACAATTAATATGAATCTTAATATGAATCTTAATTGTTTACGATTCTACCATTTGAAGTTACAAATCGGCCAGAAGCGACAAAATTTTACCAACATGAAAGGAATTGTAATTCATCAGGAAAACGACAGGACACATAAACCGATAGTGATAGCAGCGTCAGGAACTCCATCAAGTTCTTTCATTTTCCTATATACAAAACATGAACCTCTCAATGTATACGGATAATATAATATATACTTTATACGAATACTGCTTTTGAGATGTTCCAACGTGTGTCCAAAAATTGTCCAAATCGGACCAAAACTATTCAAGCCTCATATACCCAATATGTAGATGTCAGTTTCCATTCAAATATCTATGTATATGTATGACAAAAATGGGTTGAATCGAGTCAATGCTTTCCTGAGCCCCCATATACCTAACTGAAATAACATTTAGCAGACTGGATACCACATATATTGCTAAATATGTGAATTATCTTAATAAAATAGATAAAATCGGGCCTTGCACGTAAAAGTACTTATTTCTCTGCCTTTGATTTTGGCAAGTTGCACGAGTATGAAACGTTCGCATTTGCTGAAGAGATTCAAGGACTACCATTTCTTCCAAAAAAAACATCGATTTGGTGTGGTTTGTGGGCTGATGGAATCATCGTTCCATATTCTTCAAAAATGATGCCGGATAACAGACTGTTTGATCCCTGACATTGAAGTTCGTGATCTCAGTGACTTTTGGTTCACGTTTTTGGCCGTTTGATTAGCCACTAAAGTCGAGTGATATCACATCGTTCGACATCAGGCATATAATTCGCCATTTACCAGTCGAAACGCTAGAACGAGTGATCGAAAATTGAATGTAACGTATGGACCATCTGAGGAGTAGCCGTGGGCATTTGAAAGAGCTAATCTTCAAAAAATAAATGCCAACGAATTTTTTTCGAATTATAAGAAATATTCCATCTTTAAATTTGAAGTTTCTGCGCTTTTTTTTTAAGTAGGGAACCTCGAAATGAATCACCTTTTAATATTGTTGGTATACAATTTAAGCTAATATCGAAATTGACTATGTTTAGATGTTCTAAACCAAAAAGGGTTTACTTTCTTCAATTTCATCGGATTGGGGTCGAGACGGTACTCGTTGTTCCCTTGCGTTCAAACACCTTTTTCTTTGTACCACATACGAGTTCTGTAGGTGCTAGCTCAGCGCGGAACGTAACGGGTTCTTTAAATTACTTTCTATGAGGCTTAGCATGAGTCTTCTTGCAGTAATATCGAAAGTTCTGACTAGATACTGGCCAATAGGCATACAAAAGGTAAACAGCCAAACTTTTGTGGAGGAAGTCGAAGTGGAATCGACTAGACACTTTCTCCGTTCGCCTTTCATCAAACTGAGGTTGAAACATCTCAGCAGACATAACATCGGCGATTTTTGGGATTTGTTTTAATTTGACACCTTAAGAAATTTGTGCTAAGTTCAAAGGATATCTTCGGTAAAATTTATTTCCGCCATTACAAACGCTTATCTTCTAATGCTTGGAAAATAGAGATCCTTCGTAACTATTGACACAAGAATCAAATTCAACTTAACCTTGAAACAAAAAAAAAACGTCTCCAAAGTACCAATATGAAAGAATCACTTCTTTATTTATCATGTTCTGCTCTCAAATATAAAATATCGGATAATTTTTGTTTCTATTTTTGTTTCTAAAAAAAGCTTTGCTTGATACTATTAAATACATACATATACTCTTTAATCAACGCTCATATATTTGCTATTTAATGGGAAACGCATGAGAGAATATATAAAATTAGTCCTACAGCAAATGCGGTCCTTTTCACATTCCAATAAAGTACGAAGCTCAAATTAAAAGTATTAGCAACAAACAAATAAGCAAACACACGAAGACAAACCTATAAATAGATGCACATATGTAGGGAAAATTGTCTACAAACACGTGTAATAAAAAGCATGGCAGCACCTAATAACTGCTCTAAAAACACCCGAAAAAAATCCGCAGTGAAGCTACTTACCGCTCCTAATGGCGACTGCTCCACCTATAAGCAGTCAGACATATGTATGAGTGTAAACAAATAAGTGAGCAAGACTCCGTATTAGTTGCTAAAAAAGGTCAAAAAATCAATCGTCCACGCAACTAATTCATTTAAATCTAACAAAATCTAAGAAAATCCCTGGCAACGACCTTCGGGATTTTGAGATTTTACGAATGTCAACCAACCAACAACCAACTAAGCACGGCGAACTGACTACCGCAACCCGACGACAGCATATTGGCGACAAGGACGACCGTCCAAAGCGCGCATACGAGCGAGATGGAGATAGGAATATGTTGACAGTATATAGAAATAGTGGGAGAATAATAGAGCTTAAGTTGACACTACGGTAAAATAGTTGGTGACACCACATTAAGCAATGTAGGGATATGCAGGAAAACGTAAATAGGTATGTACATACATACATACGTAAGTATATACAAACTTATATGGAACATTTATATGTGGGGATAAGTATGTTATTCCATTAATACATACATGTTTCTCTAAGAATAGAGCTTGGTCTGAAAGAGCGAAACTAATTTTGGATTTACATATTTAAGTACGTTTATATAGCATACGTGTATTCACTTGCTTATGTATACCTACGTATATATGTATGGTATGTATTTTCATTCACATGTATTTGCAGAGTTTTGGTAATTCGGCATTCTTTTTAGCAAATTCGAAACTAATTGCACTTGCATACATTCATCTAGCAGATATATTCAGTCGTAGACACCGCTTACGCGATTATAGCCGAGTTAACAACAGCGCGCCATTCGTTTCTTCTCTTTGCTATTTGGCGCAGTCAGGTCTTTCTTCACATAATCTCTCCAAGAGAGCGGAGGTCTTCTTCTGTTTCCACCGCCGAGTATTGAATAGAAAAACTTCAAAGTTGGAATGTTATCTTCCATCCGGACAACGTGACCTGGCCAGCGCAGCCGCTGTCCTTGATTCGCTGAACTACATAACTACATCGACCGCGGTATTCGCCGCTGCCAATGCGCAATTTACTGTCAATATTCCGCAAAATCATTCTCTCGAACACTCCTAAGGCCAACTCATCAGATGATATCATTGTCCTTGCCTTCGCACCATATAGCAAGACGGAAGTGCTGAGGGACTTGTAGAGTTTGGTCTTTGCTCGCCGAGAGAGGACTTTATCTTTCAATAGCCTACTCAGTCCAAAGTAGCATCTGTTGGAAAGAGTAATTCTGTGTTGGATTTCAAGGTTGATATTGTTAGTGGTGTTAATACTGGTTCCAAGAAATTGGTCGAAATTAGCTACGATAGCGAGTCTTCTTATTTGATATTTCGCTTGGTATCGAACGGCTTCGGAAGGTCCTTCCCGATCCTTACTGAGCTCTTGGTGTTGCTCAACGTCAGCTTGCACAGCCGTATTAGTTTTGCGGGGATACCAAATCCATCGTCATAAGTTGTAGAATCTGGTTCGCCATTTCCAGGTGTTACACCTTCGCTGCCGTTCAGTAGGCTGAAGAAGTGTTCTCTCCATAATTTCAGTATGCTTTGAACAGTAATCAATAGATCACTTCTTTGTGTCCCAAAAGAGTATGCTCCGGCTATGTTCTGAGGCTCTTCAAACTCACGTCTTGCTTCCCTACTCAACTCTCGGTATCTATCCCTCCCCGCTCGTGTTATGGTTGATTGCAACATTGCGAGGTTGGCTGTCCACTTTTTCTCCACTGCGATACGACAGTCCTCAATATAAACTTATGTATATACAAATTTGAGTTTATTTAGCAAATAGTTAAAATCTAATTACAATTAAGCCCGTTTTTGGAGTAATATAACACATGGTCGTTTCAAAAACATAAAAGCAGTCGATAAAACCCGACTAATAGTCCTGACTGACAAAAAATCAAATTTTCACGTATTTTAATACTAAATTTTTTATTGCCTTCAACATAGGCTTCTCTTGTTATAAGCTTCGTCTGAGATGAACTTTTGTCAGGAGTCTCTTTTGCGATCCTTTAGTACGAGTCTTGACTGGCATCATATCTAAAACATTAGGCAAACTGAGTGAAGTCTACCCATAAGGTCTGTTAAAACCGCATAATATCTCTGTGGCGCCGTGTATATTTTCAAACACTGTGTCTACAACTTTTTCGATGATATCATCCTTAAAAGAGTTGGATGAAAGCTCGCATGAGTCAAGTTTGTGACGCTCGCCAGACAAACTTTTTGCGTTGTGGACAACCAGCTGCCAAAAACACATAAATTGACAAATTGGAAATCGAACTGCGTACGACCTTAAAGAAAGTTGTACCAATCTGGAAAGAAAAAATTATCAATTCGGTTTGCACGTGTGGTTTAAATGGACCGAGTCCGAACTATACTTGATCAAATTGGAGGCTGGTTGATTAGGTTGTGGAGGCGGAAGAATTTTTTAACTGTCTGACCTTCCCATCACTCCATCTGTTCATGAAAGCAACACTAAAAATTTTAATGCTGATAAAACGTACATATTATAACTGACATTCTGAAAAGGTTGATATTAGATATAGTCAAAATTGAAGCTACAACTAAGTCACAAATTATGCTACCAAACTTCAATGATGGTTATCCTCAGATAGTATCCTTTCTTCTGGGGGCTAAGATGATGAACATGAAGGCCTTCGTATTGACTTCACATTAAAAATAGTGGTTACTTTTTGGTAGAGGTACTAAGGAAATAATATAAGCACATCTTTCTTCTTACCACAAACATCGGTCCGTGTATAAGTTACTTTAATAAAATGGTATACAAGGAATTTTTAAACATCAAGCTGGAATTGATGAAGTCGGTCTACATATTATCTCCAATCAATTCCAATTGTCAATCCTTGGCTTAGTTTGCATCAGCTACATAGTCCCAACTGTCATGGGAACTGCATTTCTGTCTTCCTTGCGCTAGTTGGCGCTGAGAGCGCGTAGTTCTAGTTTTATTCGTCGCATCAGGTCATGCTATAGCTCGTTTCACGCGCTAACACGTGTTTGATTGATTGTCGTTTCTTTTAAGTCGTTCGTGAGTTATAGCGTCGCAAACATAGAGCAAAATAAAGAGAAAATACGGCATATTTTACAGTACTACAACGATAAAGGCAAAAATGCATCTCAAGCCGCCAATAAAATTTGTGCAATTTATGGACCCGATACAGTTTCCATTTCCAACAACGATGGTTTCTACGTTTTCGTTCTGGTGTAGAGGTGGTCGAAGATGCGCCACGCTTCGGAAGGCCTGTTCTCGAAAATTGCGATAAAATCGCTGAATTAGTCAAAAAAACCGGCATAGTAGCAGCCGTAGCATTGGTCAAGAGCTGGGCATGAGTCCTCAAAAAAAATTTTATGAACAATTGACAAAACCATTATATTTCCAGGACTTTGATTCTTACAAATTGTAACAGGACCACATAATTAATTACTTATTAACATTATTTTGCGATGTTGCGATAGTCGAAGGATTCCGTATCCATAACAATTTACCGCAACTATTTAAAGTAAGATGTTGACAAGCTTTAGAGAAATGTACGATTTTAAATTTGAAGAAAGTTAACTAACATCTTATAGTTCATTGCTAACATTTATGGAATTTCCTCATCACTATCCAATGAACAGATTTCATACCCTCACACTCTTCACTGCAATTTATTTTTGAGGATTTTTTTTTAAGTTTTACTTATAGCAATCGCTATATATTTTCTGCATGAATATTCAGTATGTGTATTTATTGTATTTATGCATGTATTTGTGTGCGAAACGCACGAATAAGCCAATTTCGATTGATTCATTTACCGTTTTAATAAATAAAATTCAATTATCTTATCTGGCTACAATACGGACACATTCCATATGCAAATCCTACACGCGCCATACCTACCCTTATATATGTACATATGTATATGTGGAGTTGTAGGCATAAAAGTCAGCAATCAAAATAGATTAAAATATGATTTGACAGCAGCAAAAGCAATAACAACAACAGCCGTAACAAACACAAAAACATACAAGATTATTACAGTAATGAGGTTTCGGAGAAAATAACAACATATAAGATAACACATGTATGTACATATATAGTAGATACTATATGTGTACGATGATTTATATACCCAACATGAAAATATGGAAGGAGTACAATTTTTCTAGAAGAAATATATTCGTGGAACTTTCTTGTTATAAACATATGTTTTGGGTGTTACGTTGCTTTGATAGTTGCATTACCTAATTTAACTAAAATAAATATAATTCACTAATTGGAGATTCCAAGTGTATACAAGACCTTCTCCACCTGATCTTTCCAACGGAGTGGAGGTCTTCCTCTTCCTCTGCTTCACCCGTCGGATATTGCGTCGAATACTCTCAGAGCTGAAGTATTTTCATCCATTCGGAAGACATGATCTGGTCAACGTAGCCGCTGTCACTACATTCGCTGTATCTCGTACAACTCATCATTCTATCGACATAAATCTACCACAGAACCTTTCAATCGTAAACTCGTACCGTCGACTCATCAGCTGTTGCCATCGTTCATGCATCTGCATCATACAATAATAATGGGATGATGAGTGACTTGTAGAGTTTGCTCTTTGTTCGAGAGAGGACTTTACTTCTCAATTACCAACTAAGTTCGAAGGAGCACCGGTTGACAAGAGTTATTCACCATTGTATTTCGAAGCTGTCGTTCTTGTTGGTGTTAATGATGGTTCTATGGACGAAAATAACTACCAATTCAAAGTTACTGTCAACAGTGACTTGTGAACCACTTCGCCAATGCGATGTCGGTTTATTTGATAACAGGGTTTACTTCTGCTTGTCCTCGTTCACTACCAGATCCATTTGCTTTGCTTCCTTAACCAGTCTGGAAAACGCACAAATGATAGACTCAACAAAAAGCATACAAAGCAGCGGTCTCCTCTTCATTGTTGCGTTCAGAAACAAAAAGAATTTACACGGATCCAAATCTGTAGAATACTATTGAGGGTAGAAGTTCTTAGTCTATAAAAACAATATTCTATAATTTTTCCAAAATCCACAAATATGAAATCTTCCACAAATTATTAAAACAAAACTTCGTGTCCGTTTGAAATTTGAAATGCAATCTTCTACGAGAATTTTATTGCTAGACTATTGTCAGACCATCATCAGAGATATAGTCTTTTATGCAGGGTTGGAACCTGTTGTGACCAGTAGCGAGTATTTTTTTTGGCGAGTGATTTTCACTTTTTGAGAAGTTGGTCTTCTAATTTATACTAAGTTTGGTTTGCCATTTCTTAATGAACAGACCGAAACAATGTTCAAAAATTATTCAAATTCATTACCAAAAAAGGAGTCAGTTTGAACAAGATTATTTTGCTAATCTGTACCAGAGTATCGAAGAAGATCCAATTGGAGCTATCTCTCTCTCCACGGTTCCACTTTTTGGAAGATTTTGAATGGATCTTATGGGGCTTAAAAAATTAAACTTGTGCAAGAATTGAACCTAAATCGCCACCAACCTTGTTTCACGTTCGGCGAATGGGGCCAAGACAGTTTTGGATGAATGGGTACGTTAATAAACAAAATTGTCACATATGGAGTTATGATAATCCATAAGCCATTGTTGAGATGGCGATACGTCACTGTCTGCTAGGCAGAGGAAATGTTCCATTCAAAAATTAAGCCGGCCACAATGTTAATTCAGAACGATATAGAGCCATCAATAATAACTTTTTCGTGTCTCAATTGTACGATGTTGTAGACGAACTTTTCTTCCAACAAGCCAATCAATCTTTTGAAGGATCCTTTTGGTGAGCGTCTTCTGCCTGTTGCATTATCTCTAAGGTCGTGCGCTTTAAGGTCGCTGTACTATTCATTGTGAAATTATTTAACATCACTGGTATACACAAATAAGGCCTAGTCAATTGATGGTAGAGAATATGCCGCAGATATTGGGGCAAAAAGTCGTCGAAATTGGGCCTCTCGATCCTAATTTTCTCGAGCCAGCCGTGGCAGTTACTTTCTCGAAGTCATTTCTAAAACATACTAACCCTTATATTTATAATAAAGTTAAATTTTTGATCATAACATTAAATGATATGCCTATTATTTCATCTTGAAAGCCACACTTCTAAAAACAACCCTCTTTAACATTATGATAAAAAAACACTTGTAACAATTGTAATTAAGTTCCTCGGGTAAGTGATATTTCAAAAACAAGCCTAAGTTGGTAGGACTATCCTCAATTACTATGCCAAATATGAGCGCGACCTGTATCGAATAAACAATTTGACTCAAATTTTGTATATTTAACCAAATTTCGTTTGCAGAATCGTTGCGAATGTTGGAAAAGCCTTCTTATCCAAGTGGTACAAAGCTTTCTAAGACGGTCGAGAGATCATTGAAAACATAAAACTCGGTTTGGACGACCTTCAACCTCTTCAACTGACGAAAATATTAAAAGAAGTGAAGGATATGATAATTAAAAATCCTCATTCAAGTATTAGAGAGATGGCAAGAGAGCTCGATATCTCCCGCAATACCCTTCAAATGATGTTGGTAATATTTTAAGTATGAAACGCGTTCTTGCTCTACTCGTCCCGATAAAGCTCATTTTTTTCAAAACGAGTTGAGTAAACAGGTATTTTTGGACATACTTGCGGACATCCAAACAAGTCACCAATGATGAATTTGTTCCAGAGGGATAGAAGGTCAATAAATAATTCTCTTTGGCTGTATAGAGGCTTTTGCGTGAGAACATCCGTCGAAAACGGCCGGAATAATGGAATGGAAGAATAATTCATGGATTTAACACGATGATAATGCACCACCTCATCGAGCTACGATTGTGACCGAATTTAAGGCCATTGCCGCTCCGTGCAATCCATTTTCAGTCGATCGACATAAAACAAATTTTACTGAAGAGCTGAAAGCCATCCTAATGAAAAGTCTTTCGAGGACTGGAAAATTTGTTACATCTGGTGGGGATTACTTTGAAGGCGACAAAGTAAATATTGATGAATAATTAAAGATTTTGCGTTTTATTTACAATTTCTGGGAACTTTTTTGTCACAATGTATACACACCTAAAATCCTTATAGAGCAGGCGGCTAACTTTTTTTAGGTTACAGCTCAGACTAGTTGGAAAGTAGTCATAATATAACTAGTTTATTCATAGAGTAAGACTGCAACTACTTTTTTGCATATCCGAAGACTAATTTGCATATACAAATGTACCTACAATATTGTGCATTGTTACTTTTATTGTTGCCGCACGTTATGGTGATTCTATGCAGACGCTCTGCGTATACTTAATGCACCAGCGCACAGTTATATGGATGTACCATATACATATAGTATATACTCGTATATAGATAAATGCATACGAACTATTTTATGCTTCAATATTGACAACAATTTGAACCAGCAAAGCGCCACATTTAACATTTCGCATTTTAAATTGCAAATACGCAGCAAACGAAAACGTTCCGAATTGAAGAGCACATACTCACACACACATGCATATGTTTATAAATATGTGCACAT
The DNA here is from genome assembly GCF_001853355.1 of Bactrocera latifrons. NCBI lineage: Eukaryota > Metazoa > Arthropoda > Insecta > Diptera > Tephritidae > Bactrocera > Bactrocera latifrons. The sequence continues at coordinate 775,205 of NW_017537345.1, forward strand.
GTATATATGTATGTTGGAAAGTGTTTGGTTCATCAAATGTTGACATTTTTGTCTGCCATATTCAGGCACTTGATGCCACTCGACTCAGTGACATTTCATTGCATTGCAACACATAGCACAGCATAGCTTGGCATCGCTTGGCATTGCATTTCCAATCCGTTCGCATTCACAATTGTAGCATTTATCTGCATTTTTCCACCTGCATGAATTTGCTTATCTCGGTGCATTACACGGGTGAGGGCATTTTATGCACTACAACAACACACAACATATGCGCATCCATATTCATTGTGTTGCATTGCATTATTAAGAATTCATAAATCCTTGCATTCAAACACACACCGACACATAAATATGTTGCATGTGCTGCATGTTGTACAATATTCAGTTGAAGTTAACTCAAGTTTTTAGCATTGCAACAAAATGAAAAATACGCTTTTTCTTTGTGCCACAAAGTCCACTTTTGAAAGTGGATTTAGTATTGGAATTTTATTTGCCTTGCATATACATATATATTTGTTTTAATTATTATTTTTTAATAAATCTACAGCTCAACGGTGAAATGCTGAAATGACGAAATGCTGCAATCAAATAGAATTCATTTAAGCGTATTAAACCAAGTCTTTGCTTAAACTATTGTGCGAGTTAATTGAGAGCATTGCTGTTCTTTGTAAAACAATAGCGTCTACACACACACATACACAATTGAAAACTGCGAATAACAAATATGCACAGTCTGAGTAAAAGGTGCAAGTTAGTTTTTTTAATTTCCTATACTTTTCATGAACTTTTGTATCATATCAGTTAGTATAAATAACTGTTAATTATAGTCCAGTCATTATAGTAAGTTCACCTCGGAATTCGAGATATCGAGCTGTAAGTCTGTAAATACTTTTATATTGACACCCTAAAAGTTCTCTCAAAACCCACATATGGTAGGGTGTAAGCAACTATTAAATTTCAAGGTTAAAGGTCACATAAATCGGGTTTTTGTGTTTTTTTTTTCATTAATTTCATTTAATATGGGTTTTTTGCCATTTGTATTTATTATCAATATTGTAGAATACAAAATTATCTACAAATTTTGTTTGAAAAAATTTTTAATACGATGAACCGTTTTCGAGATAGAAGGCGGAGAGCGCGCGGTCACAGCATCACTGCAGGCCAACCCTTGCCTCCGGTCAAAAATGCGTCATGTATAGTTGATGAACTATCGTTTAATCAATGATTATAAATATTTGTCAATTTTTATTAACTATTATATTATATTTTATAATTTACTTCAAGTCTTAAAGCTATATCTATTCAATAATACTGATCACCGTTTCCTAAAATTAAATTATAATTAAGGGAAAAACTTAAATCATAATATAATTATATTCCCATTAACACTAATGACATTTTAAATAGAAAATAATTAAGCGCATCTTCTTTAAATCTGTAAATTTTAAAATCCTTCCACTACGTCAAAAATTATACCAGGGTATACATTACGGACCTTTCTATTTATATCCAGTAGGGAGATGTATAGTTACGACCGCCTTCTCTTTGTTTCAGTTTGAATTGTATCTTGGTAAACTACGGACGTACAATTTTAAAAACTATGGCTGATTTATGTTTTCTATGTAATAAGTCAGATTCGGGAGGTGAATCGCTTATTGAAGTAGTGCGCGGTATGAAATCTCTACGAAAATATTATTAAATATATACATTTAAAATCAGTAACCTCTGTGAAAGTGCATGAAAAGTGCCGTAGTGTTTACATTAGTAAAAACTGTATCCAAGCGGCGAAATGAAAACAAGAAGAAGGAGAAACTATAAGTTCTCCATTAGTACTCCGTAAAAAACGAGGTGAAGTGTTTGATTTTAAGAATCAATGTTTATTTTGTGGCGAAGTTGCTGATGAGGCTGCAGAGAAAAATACAGGCGGAGGATAAAAATTGTGAGTACTCTTGAGTTCAAAGATACGGTTATCAAAAAAGCAGAAGAACGTCGGGATTATTTCGGAGAATTGGTGAAAAGTCGTATAATTTTACAGTATGATTTGATCGCTGCTGAAGCGAAGTACCATGCTGCTTGCTTTACAAACTTTTTAAATAAATCATCTTCATCATCGCCTCTTGATAACCGCCTTGTCAAGATGATCAAGTTACAGAAGCTATGTTAGAGATTTTCAATTACATCGAAAATAATAATGATTCTCAATTCACACTGAAAGAGCTTAAAGATGTCTTGACAGGGTATATGCCAGATGATAAAACTATCATTACAAGACTACAACAGAAGTTCATAATTTTTTTTTTTTTTTTTTAACATGTAAGAAGTTATTAATATTAATTAGGTTTAAACTCAAATATAATTCCTATAATTTCGTTAACAATTCTGCAATTACAAGGGCAGGAAAGTGTTGTTAAATAAATTAATACTGAATAAAAAGTGGATAGGTTAGGAAAAAATTATAAAATATAATATAATAGTTAATAAATATTGACAAATATTTATAATCATTGATTTATCGAAAGTTCATCAACTAATTTTGTATTCTACAATATTGATAATAAATACAAATGGCAAAAAACCCATAGGAAATGAAATATTTACAAAAAAAAAAACCCAAAAAATCCGATTTTTGTGCCCTTTGACCTTGAAATTTAATAGTTGCGTACACCCTGCCATATGTAGGTTTTGAGACAGCTTCTAGGGTGTCAATATACAAGTATTTACAGATTTACAGGTGGGTATCTCGAATTCCGAGATTCTTACCTAATTTAAGCTTAAATGGCTGGACTATTATCAAAAAGCATTCGTGTTCCTATTGTCTGGATATAAGTATTGGCCATCTGAAGCTACAATATTTTTCCAACCTTCTCGCAATTTGTAGATTCAATTCCAAAAGAGCTGCGCCGAGGTGGCGGCCAAGTATGAATCTGGCCAATTTTAGATACACTGTTCTGTCGTTGAGTTGAGAAGTCACATGGGGAAAAACTCACGAAGAATCAATACAATATGCATAGAAATAAAAAAGAAGCATAACACTCAAATAGTTTTCCTTGCTGACAGTTTGGTCAACATTTGCCATAATATTCGGCCGATTTATCTTCTGTTTCCGAGTCGTAAGCATAAAACCAAGACTCATCTTTAGCAATAATACATTTCATGCCATATCGGTAAACGGAAAGCATTATTTCAAAGACGTTAAAGTGAAGCTGTTTTCCGAAAATAAAATAGTGATTTTGGAACCAATCGTCATTTCTCTTTCGAAGGCCCAAATCATCTTTCATAATAGTTATCATTGACCCTTTTGATATTTCAACGATGTCAGTACGATCTCTGACTATTAATTGTCGATTATCAAGCACTAATTCTTTTTTATCGACGTGTTCATCATCAGTTATTGTTGATGGCCGTCCAGTACGTGGTTCGTCGTCAACGCGTTCTCGACCCTCTTCGAATAATTTCTACCAATCAAAAACACTTACTCGCGACAAACAATTATTACCAAAGGCCAACATTCTAAACATTTCGGCACCAGAAATTTGGTTCCGCGCACGAAATTTTCGCGCGAAATTTAAATTAAAAAGCCCTAGCTTTTGGTACTCACAGTTGTTAATATGAGGCCGAGTGTTCTCATGATGGAAAATTAATCAATTAGTTTCTAATCGGAAATTCGTTTTCCGGCGAGCTCTCGCTTTATTTCAATAAGTTGTTGTCGGTAGCGTTCCTCATTAATGGTTTCAACTGATTTTAAATGTTTATAGGAAAGCTCGCCTTCTTATCCCTCCTGACACAGAGCGTCAGAGTCGAATATTCGCTTTTGCCGTTGATTCCGTGGGTTGGCCAGTTTTCACATATGAATATTTTGCATTTAGGCTTGTCGTAATGGATCCATTTTTCATGACCAGTCACAATCCGATACAAAGAACGGCTTCTTTTTGTAGCGTTCAAGCAACCTTAACTGACATGTAAAATGACATTTCAACGTCTATTGGATTAAATTCATATGACAACCAAATTCGTTGAACTCTTATTGTAATTGGCAGCAATCTTTTACGAGCAATGCTTCCAAATCCTCATCTTCAAACTTTTGTGGCAGACCAAAACGTTCTTCGTCGTTCGAAACCACAACTTTTAAATCGTGCAAATCATCGGAGCTGTTAGTTCTGCTTCCTCAGATAAGGATAAGGATAAGGAAGCATGCAAATAGGTGTGGTAGTGAACGAGGGCTAGACAAAATATCTCCTGTCATCAAACAAACAGCACTCGCGACTAGGTTCACACGTCACTGCTGACAGTCAAAACTTCGAAGTTGTAGATAATTTCGTCTTTCCTGAAACCAACATTAACAGCAACAACAATGTCAGCCTGAGAACTCAACGCAGGATAACTCTTACCAACAGGTGCTACTTTGGACTGATAATTGAGAAGTAAAGTCCTCTCTCGACGAACAAAAACCGCTCCTAAAGTATTCACACAGCTACGCTTTTTATTGTGTCTGTCTGTCTGTTTTGGGAAAATGGACAATCAATCAACATGGATATCTTTAAGCTCAATACACTTAACCCACCGATGTTACAACTTCATTAACCCGTCTGAAATATACGTTTTCTAGAGGTAATCAATGTAAATCACACCTAGTAAAGCCCAGAAAACGCTGGCCTGTCGATGAGCTCTTCAGCTTCTTAGGAACCGGTCCGTTGGGTTATGTGTACCGTTGCGACTGTTCCGCATTCTATGTCCCTCTTTCTCAGCCTACTAGAATATACTAAGTAACAATTTCGCTAATATTATACAATTTATTTGGTAAGTCTGTACTTTACACACACAATTTCGGAATAACTAAGAGGCTCATTAAAATGATTTAACTCGGCATAAAATACAACTAAAAATTTTCAAATATTTTATTTGATTTTACCTTCATCGATATTCATTCAAGTTTACTTAAAGTTCAAGCCTTACTTCCAATGCGTCCACTTCTAACAAAAACGGATGAGGCGGCCGAAAGATAAATAAGAATCTGTAAACACCAAACGACCACACTAAATGCAGTCATAAATATGTATCAGCACTCCACGTAAGCACCGAAAACCTCAAAAACATAAAACTTCATACAAACCACTGCATTGTCACCGGAAAAGGCAGAAAATTATTGACATTTATCAATTTCGGCCACGAAATTTCCCAGGTAGAGCTCTTTTAAACGGAAAAATTTAAGATTCTTAAATTATCGGCTTGCCTTTCGTGGGCCAAAGCTGCCGAAAAGTTACAACACCATATAAATACAACAAAGGCTGCCACACAGCAACAGCAGCAGCAAAAAAGGGCACCAGCAACAACAATAGCAAAAGCCAGCAACAATAAAGCAAAAGAGTAAACGAAGGCTTAAAAAAGCATCAAATTTCATATTCAAAATGGCACTTTGCTGTCCGGCATAATTTATAAATGCCGTCGCCAGCGGCCACGGAACCAGCAGCGGAGAAAACAATGCGACAGTTGGAGGCCGGCGCAAGCATGCATGTTGCACGTGTGAAGTGTTGGGTAAACAACCGAAGTAGCGGCATGCAACATACCACATGAGCCGCACAGCTCAAGTGGCAAAAAGTAGCAAACAAATTCGAATGCTGGTCCGGATGGCTGCCTGCCAATGGTCACTAACCGTGCTGGCGAAATGGTAGCAAAATCGTCATGGAGACAGAGCGATCGGGCCGCTGGCGAGAAGTGACAATGTCGACACTTTTTCTGCCGCTCAACAAGCAATGCTTCGACAGCGACGAGTAACTGCCGCATGCCAAAACACCTGCAACGTGAGGGGAGGAGAGCGGGTGGTTAGTGTAATGAACACAAAAAATTCAAAATTGAAGTAAAACAAACATATTACGAGTAATGGTGCCGCATAGTCCACTACTGCATTGGTGGCAGCACCAGTTAAATCTCTCTTCTCCCCTTTGCAATGCTGTTGAAAGGTTTTTTCGAACGAAGCCCCCCCTGCCTGCTGCCTCGCTGACAAGTAACCAAAACAATGTTCGCTGTGGTTGGAGCGCGCCCAGCACTCAGCAACAACCATTGTTGCCACGGCAATATTGCTTGCTATTTGGTAAGATATTCTGTTCTAGTACACCTTCATACCTACAGTATGCAGTATGTTAATATGTACATATGTAGTTGGGTATCGTGCTGATGCCTGCGCCTGCTGACACACTTGATTGGTTGTTATTTGGTTGGCCGTTGTCGAGTGACGACAATACGGCAATGTTGAATGCTGCTCGCATGCCCCCTAGTCGGACTGGTCATGTGCGCTGAAATTTGCATTTCAAAAGTACACACACTCATGCCACAGCATAGAGCCACACACGTACCCCGGTAAAAGCTGGTATTGCAGCGAATGACAAAGGACAAACCAATGAATGTGCTTGCAAAAAGACAACAGCCGACATGTGGCACCAAAAAAGTCTACTATTGCAACTATTACATGCAGACGCACATATACCCAAATACGTACGTTAGGTGTTGAGTACTGTGCAAAGCGTTGACGTGAACCCCGAAAATAAGAGTTTATGTGAGATCTTTTATTGTACTAAACATTATCACATAAATAGCTTGAGAAACACCCTCTCTAAATTGAATTTTCTGGAAACCTAAGAAAGTGAGGAGAATTCTCTCTGCGCCATTCACAGCATGAACCTGGAATGTCCGGTTCCTTAATTGGAAAAATGCCACTGCCTAGCTGGTTGATGTCCTCGCTAGAGTGAATGCTGACATCACCGCTGTCCAATTGCGATAGACGGGACAAGGATTTACTACAGTAGCGCCCACGCCCCAACGGGAGAGAAGGACGATTACAGCTGCCCCTATCACGATGTTAAAATCGTGCTTGGCATCTTTAACGCCAGGGTGGGCAAGGAAGATATCTTTGAAACAGGGGTCAGTAAATTCAGCCTCCATCATGACACATCGCAAAATGGGTTGAGGTTGATCGACTTCGTCGGGCCCAAAATATGGTTATTTATAGTACTAGTATAGTACATAATTCGAGCTGCAAAGCTGAACAAAGAAGGTACAATCTTTTACAGGAGTGTACAACTACTGGCGTACGCCGGTGACACCGATACCATCGATGGCCATAACAAATGCTAAATTATTTTCTTGAAGCTGTCTTAGACCATTCTGACCAGTGCTCTGGAGAAACACGTCGGGTCTTAAAATAATAGTAATATATTGTGCACCACAAAAATACTTTGAGATAGACAGACAAAAAATCTTCTCATTTTCTTTAACAGTTCCCTCTAATATAATAGCTGTCATCACATAGCATCTGCTTCTAAGATTACACCACCAGAAACCTGCCAAATCGGACGAGTGCAGGGTGCGGAGGATATTAAAATACTGAAACATTACCTTTTCGAATACCTTAAGCCTTTAGACGGTTGGATGAAGGTTTCTAAGAGGTTTCTCAATGTTTCAATTTAGGAACAGTGGTCAGCTAGTATATTGGCATCAGGTATTTTTGTCAAATTCATTGAATTCCTATATAAACCGTTACCTTCACAATGTGTGTAATAAGTAAATGTTTCATCGACGATCACAAAACGATGAATAAATTCCTTCGGGTACCGCTTAAATAGCATCAAAGCGTGAAGTGAACTCACGTTTGCGATTATTTACCGCAATATTGCAAGCAGGACATCTTTTGAGATGACTATTGCCTCGGATATCGGATGCCATAACCGGATCATAGACTTTTGTCAAGCTAAGCTCTGTCATAGCCGTTTTCGGGGTTATCTTAACTACAGAAAAAAAACAGAATTTTTGCGATCCTCTCAAGCAACCATTTCATAAGAAAATGAAGAAAAGAGACTTTGCAATACTATTTTTCTTGTTAAAAATGCTGCTTGAACGTTACGTAAGAAGTCAGTTTTGCATCAGATTGTAACTGATTATAAAAATGCATCCATTATGGTTTCTCTAAATGCAAAAAAAATCATATGTGAAACTTGGCCCATCAACCAAGCCAACACCGAATATCCTCGACTTCAAGGTATTGCTGCATATTCGGTGGGATCAGAAGGGCGTGCGGTATTATAATCTTTTAAAAATAATCGTTCGGTAAAATCATTAACGGGAACGCTGCTGGCAAGAACTCATCAAATTGAACCGAGCGATTACCGGAAAATGTCGCAGAACATCCTCACTGGAATACGGTTCACATCAGAGTGCATTCAAATTTGTTTTTTTAACCGCCAAGCCAGCGCAGTTCCTTTGGGATGAAAAACAAAAAATGCTAAATAAGCCAATAGGAAAATATTATAACTTCGGATAAGCAATAGGCAAAACTTTTCGTAATCATACTCTTGTATGTCCACCACACTCAATACAATTCAGAACTGGGCATCGCAAGCGGATCTAGATTTGAACCCGGAGAAAGCGGATCTGCTTGTGTTCACAAAATTATATATGTAGGTTCCCTTCCATAAATGGGAGACAACTCTCTCTCAAGGACCGCGCCATGTACCTTGGGGTAGTCTTGGACAGCAAACTTTTGTGAAAGCACAACGTGGAAGAAAGAATGAGGAAAGTCAGCAATGTTTTATACATATGCTCGACATAACCTGTTAGACCAAATCTGCTCAACGATGCAGTAGTATTATGGTCAGGAGTACGGAAATGAACCAACCGGAGCCAATGTAAAGGGTTGAGATTCTGCTACACGAGAATTTATATATGGAACCTTCTGGCTCGGTAGGTGATGGTGGTTTAGCAAGCACCGACTACATGACCCCACTTTTCAATTGGGAAAGAAAGTTCAGAGTAAACTTAAAAAAATATGGTTGGCGGTAAAGTATGTTAGCTCCGTGCAATACTCTAAACAACTATGCTTACGGCTTGAAAATGGACAGTTGGTGCGGCAATATACTGTCCAGGCATAAGACAACCTTTAAAGTTGCCGGACCAATATATTTCAAAATAAAGTCTTCGCTATTGCGAAACCCGCGGAGCTCTCCTTTAATGCACCTGCAGGCAATTCCACAGGCAACATCTACATAGAAATCCAGTCAGCAATCAAGTCAGTAACCTCCTATCGCATATCGGCCAGAAGTGTCTTGGGAAGCAGGGCAGCATTGGAAAGCGCTGCCAGATGTATGTCTACTGGGTGCCATGCCACAAAGGCATCGAGGGTAATAAAATAGTGGACGAGATTGCCATTAAAAGCATGGTGAAGAAAATCAAAACCCGATGGAACGACCTACCTGGGTGCAAAACGGTAGATCGAAATACAAAAAATTCCTATTGGCACTCGATAGAAGAGACTGAAGGAACATGATGCGAACACGAATTGGTCACTGTCTGGTGGCGACTCATGCCCGCAAGATGGGGCAGATCGTAATGAGAAGACTGCAGGAAATGCCTCGAGCAAGCCAAAAGAGAGCAATGGAGTATTCGCGTCAAGCGCAGGCATCATAAATGACAACTACTTCTCTTGGACTTAGCAAGTGAACTCCATCTGGTATCGCAAAGAACTAAACTGCTCTATGGTCAACGCATGGCTCATTGGCCTACGAATTTAACCTAACCTAACATAATACTATTGTAGCTGATTTCCTTAAATAAACATAGTAATAGATCTAAAAAATTTTTTTTTTTKCTTACTAAAGCCCATCACCTTCTATACATATTTGTAGTCGAAAAAGTATTTTCGTATTTTGTCAGTAGATGTCGTTGCAGTCGTATATCTCCAGTGCTACCAATCACATTGAGTCATGTAATATAGTATTAGAAAGGTGAGATTTTAAGCTTTATTTAACAAAAAAAATACATTCGGGGAAGTTGCAAAGCTGTTAAATATGAGCGAAAGTCATGAAAAAAGCCGCTATATTTTGAAATTTTTGTACGAAAAAGAGAGGAATGCTACGCAAACCTCCAATGCAATTTCTGAAGTTTACGGCTGCATTAGTTCGAGCACAACAATGGTTCGCTTGCTTCCGTTCTGGTAATTTTAATGCCGATCTGTCGACCTATTGTTGGAAAAGTCGATGAAATTATGAAAAATATTGACCAGGATCGCCTCCTTAACTTTAACATGCATCATCAATTGGTTTTGAATTGACTACAAAAAGGCTGACTACAAAAAGAAGCCCGGTGCTTGGGTACCACATGAATAGTCTTTGAATTTAATGGACCGATGCTATTCTTTGCTGAAACTAAAAAAAAAGTCGAACCATTTCTGAAGCGATGGAGACGAAGAGATGATCAAATATGACAATAATGTGCGAAAAAGAGCATGGTCCAAGCATGGTGAAGCTCAACAAATGGTCGTAAAAATAAGTTTGATGCTTCGAAAAGTTATTCTGAGTGTTTGGTGAGATTGGAAAGGAATCACCCACTATGAGCTACAACTGATGAGATTAAAGCAAGCAATCGAAAAAAAAACGACCAGAACTAATCAACAGAAGGGGGCTTCATCTTCCATCAGGACAATGCTTGACCACACACGACTTTGATGACCTGGCAAAAACTGGAAGAGCTTGGGTGAGAAGTTTTGATGCATGCACCATATATATCGACTACCTACTTGCCACTTTTTTTACATAACTATTAAGAGATAAGTCGTAATCAGGATAAGTCAAGGACTTCAAACGACTGGAGAAGGTCCTCCAGCTATAGCCAGACCTCTTTTCTATCTATGAAAACATGAAAGACTCGAAATGTCAGAAAGAAATAGCGATATCAAATTACAACCGATCGGGATCGTCTGCAACGGTACAAGCAACAACTACTGCAATATTCTTTGCTTTTTTCACAAAAAGGCCACTACGTGTTCGCTCACACTGAATTTATGAACATAATATAAATTTATTTTGTCGGGCTCTCGACTACAACTCACCAACAATGTGAGCAAACAACAACAACCATAATGCGAAGCGACCGATGCACCATGTTGTTTGTGGTGTTGAAATGCGGCATTTGTTGGTTTTGCTGTATTTAAAAGCCTCTTACCCGTAAAGGACCTGCTGTTGGGCATTTGAGTCATTGGGCAGCATAACAAACGAGTAGTTGGACGATGTTAGTATTGTTGTTATTGCAATGTGTATGCGGCTATATGTGGTTTCATGAGTTTTCGTGTGTGTGTGTGTGTGTGACAATGCCAAAACTTATGCGATATTTTAAATATGCTCACGTTGAAGTTTATTTATGCGAATGCGGAATACATAATGAAAATTTAAAACGCAAGCGTGTGCACACACCCACACACACACACACATGGACATTGTGATATGGAGGTAAAAACATGCAGAAAAGTTTACTGCAATTGTTTGCACTTGAGTGTGTGAGTGTGTATGTTGAATTGCTGATGGCAACTTTAGCCTTGCTAGGTGTCCAACCGAGTGGCTTCGAAATGAAATTGCTAGGATTATTGACGTTTTATTTTCCGAAATGAAAATAAAAACAAAAATCTCTTGTGTACGAAATTAAAATAACCAGCTTCAATTTTTTTCCGTTTTGGTTTGTTGCATACGCCAATTTAACCGGCCTCAAAGCCGGATATCTGCAGTGCAGCAAGGACTTCATAAAAATATTGAATGCATGAGCACTCAGAAAGCCAACAAGTACATTCATACATACATAAAAACGAGTGCATATATACTCACACACACACACACACACACACTTACAAAAAAACACACATAGGCCATGCATATTGTATTTTAGTTTTAACATTCTGTGTGAGAAAAAGGCGTCCGGCTAAGCCCGGCAATTTAAATCTAAACCAGCCCAGATTTTGGTCAAAGTAATTTCACCGGATAAATCTTGCACTCAATTTTAAAGCAATGTGGAGAAGCTTCATTTTCCAATACGATAAAAAATTAGCAAACTGAAAATATACACCCACGCATACATAGGCGCCTTGCTGTGCGCAGAGTTAACGTTATTTATACTCGTATACATACATATATTTTATAAATATTTTCAATATAAATGCTAAGCAATGCAAAAACTTTTATTTAGTTCATATTTACTTTAACATTGCTTTTTATATATTTTACTGCGTACATTTGCATTTTTATACCCTGAACGGGGTATATTTAAGTAGTTTGACACGAAGTTTTTAACAACGATAAGGAAATATCGGAGACCCTACGATTGATTAGGTCGCAGGGCTAGTCCAAAATCGATGGATCCCTCTTGGGCAGATATTTGTCATTAAGCTCTTAAAAGTGGATCACCTAATGCCTGATCCTCATAGATCGACGAGCATTTTAACCTTACCACAAATTTATTTAGACGATTAATATCAATACCAGTCACTTCGCTAGATTCGCCAAAGGTGAGTCTACCGATATATTTCAATGTCAGTCTGTAATGAGCCGAGCAGCCTTCGCCTTCCTCCATACAGATTTAGTGAAGAATGTACGACAAAATATTTAACCCCACCACGTGTGAACCTATTGGTCCAATTTGAATACCTGAAATTGCGGCGAGCTTGGTTTTTTTACCAGCATGTAGTTCGGAAGACCTACAACGGGTCATTCTGGGCCAGACTGATGTCGCAATCGCATAAATTTAGTTTGTTGATCAGCGACTGCTAGGTCCAACACCAGAACTCAAGTAGACATCGGAAAAACGACTCGCTTCCAATCGGATGTAATTGGCAAAAGGTTGGCTAGTAAGTTCATCTGCTTTGCCGTTTCAAACGATTCCACTGTGACCGGGCACCTATACAAGTCTAATATGGCGGAAGTTTGAAACTGTTGCTAATGAAATAATGCAATCCTTGACCAGTAGAGCGCACGATCTTAAATAAGATAAAAATACAGCTTGTGCAAGAACTGAAGCCGCTCGATCTTCCCAAAAAACATCACTTCGTTCTATCTGCTCTTGAAAAGACCCAAGAAGATCTGTCATTTTCGAGCCAAATTTTGTTTAGCGATGTGAGGCAGTGGTTTTATCCGTCCATATTTCTTCAAAAATGATGCCGGTGGGAACGTCACCATCAATGGCGACCATTATCACGCCATGATAATCAACTATTTGATGCTTCAAATTGAAGCTCGACGACATTTCGTTTCAATAAAATGACGGTGCTCCTTTGTATACATCGCATTAATCAATGGATTTATTAAGAACACACTTCGATGAGCAGATAATTTCACGTTTTGGGCCGGTCAGTTGGGTACCAAGATCGTGCGATATCACATCGTTAGATGATGTGATATGTGTGATGTGTTTAATGTGGGAATATGTAAAGTATAAAGTCTATGCGAACCATCCCGCTTTGATTTCGGCCTTGGAGCAAATCATCATGCGTGTCATTCGCCAGTTACCATTCTCTCGAACGAGACATCGAAAATTGGACTCAAAAGATGGACCATCTGAGACGTAGTCGCGGCCAACATTTGAAAGAGAAAATCTTCAAAAAATAAATGTAAAAGAATATTCTTTCAAATTATATTTTTTATATAAAAAGTAGAGAACCTCGAAAAGGTCAGCCTTTAGTTGCCATAAAACCTAACTGAACAAAATCGAAATTTGTGAAGGGTATTGCAGCTTCAGTGCATTTTTTTATTATTTTATTCTTTTTAGTTTCACAAATCTTTTACATCCTAATGCAGTAAAATGAAATGTTCGCTTGTCCGGCCAAATCCTTGGCATAGCTACCCAACTAATGCATAAGTTTATTATGCAAATCTCAAATGCTAACAAAAATATTGTTTTTGTTGTCATTGTAGTTATTGTTTATGCTGTTGTGCATGTGCTTGTGTTGCTGTCCAGTTGCATTGGCTAACTGGAAATTGCGTTTTCCTTATCAATCCACTTTCAGGTATAACGGTCACTCGCCCCCCCCAACTCCTGCACTGTACTTCGGTTCGGATTCGACCACTACTAACACCCACTAAGGTGTTGGTTTAGTAAAATAGAGCAAATAAATAAATGTATAGCTAACCTGGGTAGGTCTGTCTCTTATACACATCTAGATGTGTATAAGAGACAGCTCCTGCACTGTACTTCGGTTCGGATTCGACCACTACTAACACCCACTAAGGTGTTGGTTTAGTAAAATAGAGCAAATAAATAAATGTATAGCTAACCTGGGTAGGTTGCTTAATGTTCATTCGATTTAGATGCAAATTCATCTTACCACATTGATTGTTTTATTTGTTGTTATTGTTGTGTTGCTCAAGTCCAACGCTCACCCTCCCCTCTAGGGTAGTTTATGTTTGGGTTTGCATAAATTGTTATATAATATTTTAATATACATACATATAGTACAATGAAATATACACGAATATAAATTATATAATATGCGGATATTTATTATTGTTGTTATTACAGCGCTTACTTGCTTCGGCTGACCAGTGCTTACTATAGACTCTTCATGCCTTTGTGTGCATTGTGAAATCTCATTTCCGGTTTGTCTGTTTACTCACTCAAATAACAGTATTGCATTCAATGTTGAGGATGCGTCTAATTTTGATTCCGTAGTACTGTATCTCTATAAATCTAGGTAAAACGACACACATCGAAAGACTTCTGATATCACAGATCACTTGCGATAGTACCCTATTCGAATCGGAATGAACTGCGAATTGGGCTTTTAACTCGATAACGTTTCTCCATTGTCACAATGGAGGATTTAACCTCAACCAGTGCAGATTGGCCATATTTTATTACAATCTTAATCTAGAACAAAAAATTTGGTGTGTGGAGTCAGTTTAGTTTATAGAATCATCATCTTCATCGGTTATTTTTGGAAACCTTAACTTCTGGAGATGTTACTTCGTTTACTTTTATGGAAAGAGAGATATTTAGTAGTGACAATGCTTTGCCTCAGATAAGTCTTAGACAAACTTCATTTAACTAATGTTAGATATTTTGTGTATAACAGTAAATAGGAATATTGATTCGGCCTTGGTACCTAGAAGACTTTCTTTCTTACATCGAGAATTGACAATATATTATATTTTATGTAAATTCCATTAGCTCGTTTCTATTCTGATTTATGACCCCAGACAAGTGTTCCATATTTCGATAACCAGACGAAATTTTAGACAAAGCGGTTTCCTGTCGTACGCCTTCTTCAAAGTAATGCTGGAAAAAAATATCTAATCTGAACCCCAGTGGCACTACCTACTATAATGTGACAATACTACTGAGGTACGTAGATGATATTGACAGCCTAGTAAGAGGTTGGCCTATAAACAGGATGACCTCCTAGTAAACGAGGGCTACACAAAGTATGTACGTAGAAGTCTTACACAAAAATTTCTCACATTTTGGGAACTGGATCAGTGTTGACAGCTAGAAATTTAAAAAAGTTGAGGAGTATCTTGGCAACAGCATAAATGCCAACATCTAACAATATAAAGCTGGAGATGATCGAAAATTAAACTCTTAAAGATTCTTATGTTATTCTCGTAGCGGCAGAATTTTACCGAGTTGACAGTTCTTGGCCGGATAAATATCCGGATCCGATCCGGTTACGTAGGTCCGACTGGCGTGGGAACGAAAGGAATACGGATAAGTCTTTTATCATTGTCAACCTGTTACACTGAACAGAAAAAAGTATGATAACGAACCGAGATGAGAAAGCACTTAAGGCATTCCAGAGAACTGCTCTCCACAAGGCCTTTGGAGCCGTCCGTTTAAGATTAAATGCGAATAAAATAGAACCACGAACTGTACGACCTTTATGACGACGTGGATATAGTTAAATGCCGTTTACATAGAAGATAATGCTCCAGTGAAAAGCTTCTTCGCTTCGAGATACATGGGTGGCCAAGGGCGTCCACGCACCAAATGGAAGGAGCAATGTCTGCGACTGGCGTGAGGATAGGTCTAACTAACAAAATTTTGTGTTCTCGGCGAAGGCAAATCCATGGTTGTAGTGCAAAGAAGAATAATTTTGAAGCATTATATTGCTCAAAAATATGTGCTAGTTACGGTAAGATACTTGTTGTTAACTGTATATTTGTCAGTTTTTTTTCTATTGAGAAAATAATATGTTGTTTTTTGAATCTTTCCAGAGATCTCCTTTTCCATTGAAATCTTGCTATACCTTCAGCTGCAAGCTAGTCCGCTTTTGTGAGTGATGGCGCTGAATGTATACTATTTCAACTCAATGGAGGAAGAGTGAAAACAGTACCATATGCAAATGACATAGTGTTCAGGGTAACAGGAATTTTTACTTGCATAATTAGTGAGTTTATGGAAAGAGCTCTAGGAAGGTTACACCTTCTAAATCCTAGTTAGATGGGAGTTGAGATGGCTTTTCCCAAGTAAAACAAAAATACCTCAATTTAATCTCTTCTCACTCAGTTTTACAAAAATATTTTATCATTTGTACACGCGGAACTGGAGTCTTAAATCACATACAGTTTTATGGATGTATACGGCCGTCATTAGATCTATTCTAACTTATATAACACTGGTTTGGTGATCAGCATGAAAGAAATAACATAATAGGAGGAAATTAAATGGAATACAAAGTACAAAGAACAGCCTATGCAGAGGTCACCGGGGCTATTACATCATATCCCACATAGACGTTTAATATACTCCTGTCTCAATTGCCAATAAATTAGTTCACCGGGAAAACTATGGACATAGTGTCCAAGAACCAGCCAAACCTAAGTAAATAAGACTAAATAATCCCAAAATTAGATTTCAATAGTTACTTACGATTGAAGTTACCTACTAGACCTAAATGGAGACTAGATGAAATAAGAGAGAATGATCTACCTCTAACTGTATCGACGAGTCCAAAATGTATAAGGGCATACTCCAATGATCTTGACATCTCATTTTATATCCGTCTACCAAAATCAGTTTCTTTCTCTATACTAGGTATAGAGATGGTCAGTGGGGTTCTATTTAATAATTACAGGAGGATACAGAAAGCCACCACATACATGTATAGCCAGGCGGCATTGCTGATCTTATCAACGTCACAGAGTAATTTCAGCGTAATCAACAGATACAGGAATGCTTAAAGCTGCCTGGCATAGCAATTCTACTTGTCCACAATTTGTGTTTCCGGTCCGGCAGACGAGTTGGGAAAGCTAGGAGCCTCTTTAGATAAATCCAAGGCGGATTAAAAAAGAAATTTACATGTATTTTGAACAAATAGCTCAATGCAGATGGAAATCAATAATAAATTGCAAAAAACAAATCAGAATGGAAACAAACCAAGGACTTACATATTAAATAAGTCCCGAAAGTGTATATGCAGGCTTACAGTTATTATACAGTTATTTCGCATGCATGCATAAATGGATCTGTCTTATACCAATATTTACCGCAGCTGCAAGCTAGAAGGGAATACGGAAACTGTTTTTCATTTTCTCTGTGAATGCCCAGATCTATTATAAACCCGACGCAAAATACTTGAAACCCATTAGGCAATAAACCTTCATTGGCTGTCCACAAAAAGCATTACGAATACACCTTAAGTGGTTTCATTCCCAGCACCAAATAATTTGAGCACGAAGAAATGTGATAGCAAGATTATAATGTACTACGATAGTGCATCTAAATATACCAGCCAGCCCTAATTTTACCTATATCTTAAAAAATATATTTCAAAATTGGCAAAAAATTTTAAAATTAATTTTCAGCCAATATTTATAACAAAATTGCATTTTCAAACACAATAAATTATATCAGCAGGCATTAAAATTCGTTTATGCAGCCACAAATAAACTTTAATTGAAAACAAAAAAAATCGAAAACTTTCGAAAAGAGATGCAAAAGTTTTGCGAAATCTTTCCAACCATTCAAAATTTATATTACTCACACTTTTGTTGCTGTACTCATATTTTTTCTAGCACAATATGGGCTCAAAAACTTTTTTCGCATGTAAACAAGCTCAAAGTTTATATTTTGGCCATTTCGTGTGTAACTCCATCAAAAATACAAGTTAACACATTACGAAATAAATCGTCTTGTAGCAACAACAAAAAAGCAAAAGAAACGAACTGTCGAAATCTCTTGCATTAGAAAGAAGACAGTAAGAGTAATTGTTGACAGGAGAAGCGCGGTGCTGTGCGGTGCGGCAGAGCAACTATCCATTGTCGGCATATCTTAGTCAAGTCAATGCCGAGTTATAAACATAAATAAATTGCAGCTAAATTGGCTTCACATACCCGAAATGCACTGACAGCACACATATGTACATAGCAGATGGGTCGGAGGGGGTGGCGAACAAAAGCCACAGCTCACTTATGGGACTTTCGATTTGTGTAGATTTGGAAACATTCATCTTCGGCGGCTTACGAAGTTATGAAATATGGGCACATCACAAATGAACTCTAGAACTCAAACCCAGTCGAGATGAGCATATGTAATAGCGCACATTTTTTTTCTGCTGGCACATGTAACGGGAAGTGGCGGCACGAGTGCTCAAGTGGGGTGGGAACGTGAATTTCTGGGCATATACAGATAATACGCGTCGTAGAGGCGTAAATATTCATGAAACAAATCGTTGGCAATACGATTTTTATGACTTCAAATATGATGTGAGAATTGAGCAAAACGGAGATGATCAAAAAAAAAATGTATGAGTTCGGAAAGTATGCAGAGGTTCGTGTAAAAGTTTTCCGTTAGTTCATATGGTAAAGTTTCGAAAAAAGAGATAAGCGCAAATGATACATGCTGTTATTATGTTGCATCGGGAGTGTATTATATAAACATGCATCTAAATATAATCGCTTTGAAGGCTTTGTTTCGGAAAATGTTGACTGGGTACTGGACGTGTTGCTTGTTTTTACGACTTGAATTTATAAAATTTGGCATCAAAAAAAAACATTAACTTAGGTTACACTGAAGCTGCAATAATCCTCAAGTATAGTTACAAATGAATCACTGACAGCTATATGACTCGATCTGATCAATTTCTTCGGAAATATCTTTTCAAATGAAATAAAAATGTCCATACCTGCTATATGCTGTATCGACTCAGTTCGTCATGCCAAACATTTATATATGTACTTTATAGGGTCTCTGACGTTTCCCTTTTTGTGATACAAGCATCGTGGCAAACTTAATATACCAGGTTGTTCAATAAGTTTTGTCGTTTTATAAGAAAAACACAATTTATGATTGAAACCACACTTTATTACTAAGCATAATCTCCCTGAACATTAATACATTTGCTCCAACGATCCTCCAATCTGTGGATTCCAACCCCGAAGTAAGAATCCGGAAGGTCTGCAAAAGACGCTTCAACAGCCATCATGACCTCTTCATTTGATGAAAAACGCTTGCCACGCATAAATTTGAGTACTGAAAATAAATGGAAGTCGCTGATGCTCGGGTGCTCCAACAATTCGAACTTTAATTCATTTTAGCCATTGTCAAAATGCTCTTGTGACACGGCGCATTGTCCTGATGGAAACAGAATTTTCGCCTTCTGCAAACCGGGTCTTTTCTCAAGAACTTTTTCTTTCAACTGATCCATAAGGTTATAATAATGCTCAGAATTAATTGTTTTACCAATTTGCAAGCAATCTTGGCCGATTTCCAGACACGAACTCGTTTCGAAGCCGAAGAACCAGATTCACACCACTCTTTAGCCTCTTGTTTTGATTCAAGATCATGGTGATTGACCCAACTTTCATACATAGTGATGAATCGACGCACAAAATACACTTTTTCTATTTAAAAACGCTCCAAATGTTACTGTGAAAGTCGCATTCGAATGTGTTTTTGTTCCATTGTTAGCGAAAAATTTCACTTATAATATGGCTCACACTGCCTAATAAAATGTGTAGAGTCTCTACAAAATCTCTCTCCATCTTTCTAATCTTCTAATTGTAGGTGACTTATCGACAAAACTTAATGAACAACCTAGTATCCAGGGTATGAAAATGTAATATTTTTACCCTATAATGTCTACATGAGTTTATTTGTTAGATCTATACATATTCCTGGAAATCCAATGCAGTAAAACTCTTGCGAACAGGCGCTACTTCGGACTGAGTAGGCAATTGAGAAGTAAAGTCCTCTCTCGACGAACAAAAACCAAACTCTATAAGTCACTCATAATTCCCGTCCTGCTATTTGGTGCAGAGGCTTGGACAATGACAACAATTGATGAGTCGACGTTGCGAGTATTCGAGAGAAAAGTTCTGCGAAAGATGTATGGTCCTTTGGCCACGGCGAATATCGCAGTCGATGAACGATTATCTATACGAGTTATACGACGACATTGACATAATTCAGTGAATCAAAAGACAGCGGCTCTGAAAGTATTCGGCGCTGTACCCGCCGAGGTAAGCAGAGGAAGAGGAAGACCTCCACAATTTTAATCATCCAAAGACCCTTTATCGTTCTTTCAAAATATTATCCATTAAGATCTATATACTTATAAATGAGTTTGACCAAAACATGCGCTCTGAACGGTGCCAAGTCAGGAATGACTCTTCAGATTGATGTTTCGAGTACTCAAAAATACAGACCTTCACGAAATCCGTCTTGGACTGATCTAGGACTCCGATTAAAATCATCTACCAGAGATATACATACTGGTCCTTGATCGAGCTTAATTGCCAAAAAATGAATTAAATTCATCTTATCTTTTATATTGGGATTTCCACAAAAGAACACTGCTTTTTTATCTTTTTTTAACTATTAGAAAAATATTATCGGTAATAAGAATTTGAAAAAAAAAAAATAAATATATTTTAATATCTCAAAAATAACTTTTACTGATCGTATTGACTAACTAACCATAATAATATGTCTGTAGAAGTAGTCTAGTGATCTACTGGCCATACGTCTGTAAGTGCTAACTCATACTTCCCTTAAGCTGTTCAGAATTGGTAAAAACAATGTAGTTTTCCAAATTAAAAACTCTTAATCAACAGTTTCTTCTAGTCATACTTTATCCACTTTCATTCGTCAGAAATTACACATTCTGGAGGTCTGTAAGTAGACCTACGTGGTCGATAACCGCCTCATTCGACTCATATAGTACTATATGTCTGCCTAGCGAGAGGTTTCTGCTTGGAATCTGTACCGTAATTCATCAAAGTGGGAACCTGTTACCGTTTTACTATTTTCCAAATATTCGATTTAAATAAAGCCTTGTGAGTGCCAGAAAACCGTGGTCACAACCTTTTACTCAGTCTCTTGAGATTTCCGAGGCCGCAGTTGTCGTTCAATCAGCCAATAATAGACGTAAACGGCTGATTAAAGGCACTAAAATAGTTAATACAATTTTTCGACAAACGTCAAAGGATATGAGTGCGTGACTTCCATTCCAAAAACATTCGAATTTTATTTTTTCAAGACCACATTTAATTCCGAACGTTATGAAGTCATCTCACAATAAATTGAGTGATGAGATGAATTGTTTTTCATATGCCTCTGCATCGGTCCGACCGCTTATACATACAAGGTAGGGCTGAAAGAAGTCGTCCTTACCAAGATTGGTTTATATAGTGTAGGAAGACCGATTCGTTTCGTGGTTGCGTCTGAACTGACTCTTCTTTATTTTTTCTCGCATTCATGTCGCAAGTTACAAGTTTTAAAAAATACATCAGGGTTGCTTATTCGAGTAACATTAAAATAAGGTCYGATACAATTTCAAAAGTACAACAGGGTTGCTTATTCGAGTAACATCAAAATAAGGTAACGATACAACATAATACAGTAATCACATTTACATTGCTACAATAGCTCCGTCAGAGATCGGAAGTGTATAGCTGCTGATCTAAGCCGATGTTATTGATATCATTAGCCTCAACAACTGCTCCGTTTGTTCTGCTTGCTTCAGACTTGATAAGGAAGCGAGGCGTATTGGTCTTGTTGTAAACCAGGATAATCACATCACATCATCACATTCGCGACTTGGCTCACACGTCACTGTTTTGACAGTCATATTAGCCTTGAAAGCCAACGCAGCATCACTCTTGTAAACAATCTCTTGCAATTTAAAAGTAAAGTTGGCTCCAGACGAACACAGACCCTACTCTATAAGTTATACAATATATTATTCCCGTCCTGCCCGTCCCGGCGGCCTTAGGAGTGTTCGAGAGAAAGGTTTTACGGAAGATTTATGGTCCTTTGCAGTCGATGAACGATGATCTATACGAGTTATATGACGACATTGATATAATTCAGTGAATCAAGAGACTATGACTGGCTAGATCATGTTGTCCGATGGAAGAGAACACCACAGCTTTGAAGGTTTTCGATTGAGTACCCGCGGGTGAAAGCAAAGGAAGAGGAAAACCTCCGCTCCGTTGGAGAGTTCAGGTGAAGAAGAACCTGGCTGTACTTAGTATCTTGAATTGACCGCAACTGTGGTTAACTTGGCTGTAACCGCGTAAGTGGTGTCTACGCCATTAAAGAAGAAATAAATCTCCCCCCACATACATGTTATATAAATAAATTCCCAATAAATGCAATCTTATTATTACTTTCATCAAAATTAATTTACCAATTTATAGACTCTCGCCCACAAAACCGAAATAAAAAGAAGAGTGCATACACATACACACACACACATAAACAAAATGCACGCACCAAAATCGAAATTACGAACTCATTCGTACCACTGCAAATGCTCGTATAACAGTCGTTGAAACTTTATGAGCTGAAATTAAATAAAATTAAATGAAAATAAAATTAGGTTAACGCTTAACTTATTTCGCTGTGTTTACTTTATTATTATGTAGATGAGCAGCACATTAAGAAAACCCAAACCGGATTGAATGGCAACAAAATGAAGGCGAACCCAAACGAATTGTACCGATTGCAGCAGGCGACGAACTAGTCTGTAAGCAGTGACATTAAATGAGCGACAAGAAGGCAAAGGGACTCACAAACACACATGCAACTGCGCGAAGGGGCATACATGTATGCGTATATGTGTGAGGACGCACCCATACAGCGGCACCATAAGCAGGACTTATGTTTATCTACGCATTTTATGGATATTGTCTACCACTGAAAGCTTTAGCACCAACAACAATAACAATACTATATTGTACCCCGCTAACATTGGCACATAAGTTACGTATACGAGTAGGTGGGCCGAAAACGTATAAACTTCCAAACACCACTCCGCCATTGTGCTCTCTTCGGATACCACTTTTACTGCTCTGCATGTGAGTTGGTTAGCACAAATAACGGTAAATTACATACGTACTCGCAACATGTGACTGCGTAGAGATGTAAATGAAAAAGATTTGTGTAAAATTATATACTTTTATTTCACTTTTCTCATTGACTCAGTGCTCTTAGGTCGCCCTCCTATATATATAGTCAGCAGTTAGACTATCTCCATCTCCGCAGTTGAGAAAAAACGATGTCGTTTGCATAGAAGTGTGAATCTACCTACCCATACATGTTCGTATATATGTATGTGAATACGTTTCTATGCATAGCTCTATGTGCGCTCGTATAGAAAAACCAAATAAGATTAAATAAATATCATCCGAGTGAATATTGCGCTTAGGAATTAATTTAATGGCCCGAATGAAAGAGAAAACTCAATTATTTTATTATATTGGCAAAAGAACAATATATACATATATATATGTATGTAAACGTAACGTGGGATATTAGAGGCGAAGGAGCAGTTTTTAATAATCATGTCAAGATCGGCGGAAGCAAGTAACATATTTAGTCCTTCGGTTTCGAATACTTTCGGAACAAAATTAGCCCATTTTATCTATTTTTGGCATTACTAAATATTATTAACAGAGATATATTTCAATAAGGTACCTCACATCCATTACCAATATATAAGGAGTAAACTCAGCTAGTTGTCTTAAAAAGTTATATGGGGTCTAGGCCAAGTTTTCAACCTAACATATCCATTTTAGGCATAAAAATACGACGTTATTATAAAAAAACTTTCTTCAATTTTTATAAAGATAATTCACATATTGGCCTATGCGGTATAAAATCAATCGGAAGTTTGAAAATATTATCATTATATATATATGAGACTAATGCATACGATCCAAACCACTTTCGACAAACAGTATGCTAGTTTTTCCGAATTTCTATAATTTATCTCACAGGTTAACCGATATTTTCGTTAAAAAGTTCGCCATAAGAACATGGTACTAAAAAAAAATTTTATCACAGCTCGTTCAAATTTTTATCCTTATACATTGATTTGGTCTTGATTTGTAATTTTAAAGTGAAAGAATCAAAATTAATTAAATTTTGTAAGTAGGCGTGGTTTTTGCCTGATTTCGCCTGTTTTCGCAGTGTAATATAGGAATCTCGTGATTCGCGAGATCGTGCGAACTTAAGTTGTCAAAGTTCTATAAAGTAGGGTGAGATGGAAACATCCAGATGCTATCCCCTCCATTTACTGGCCTTTGCAAGACTGGGGATGAAACATCTCGATCATCTAACCTTCAAAAAACCAGGAGACTGAACATAGCCGAAACTGATATTGACCGACTCAACAAATTTGTGATTGGCTCAAAGCGATTTGTCGATTTATAATAGATCATATAGGAGTTTTAGGTAACACAACGGACCCACGCTGTAAGCTGTCAAAGTGAAATCCCTGAAAGGATCGACCTCTTAAACTAGACACATGTTACGAGAGTATTAAAATGAATGGTTAAATTAGTAATCGCTTTGTTTATTAATTTCCGTCAAAACGGTCGAAACTCAGGTTTCTATCTTAGAATACTCCACTAACAAATTATTTCATACTTTTTACTGTTCGTAAAAGAAGTGTGTTTTTATGCGATCAAGTAAAGCTCAACTCTGAATTTAATATAAAATACGCACAGAAATTGAGCTTTTTCTCCGAAGGGAAATATTTTCCATAAAATTGGGTTTTTTGAATATTTCGTATACATTTTCAGGTTATAACTATTATATAACTCTTTTTTTAAGAGTCGTGGTTTGCCAGAAATCGAGATAAAGCGTGTTTTACTCATATCGCCCATATATTATTTTTGCTTTCATTTTTGTTATTTTATCTTTAATTTTCACTGGGCTTCATCCTGCTATGTGTTTTGTTTTCAAAAATCATCAACCTGGTCTATTTCTATATGACATATCAAATTATTTTCGTTCCTTATCTTATTATTAATTGGATTAAGTCAAAAGTAGAAAGAAGAAGAGGGAAATGAAACGCTTTGCAGACAAAAAAGAGAGACGCCGAAATGCGTGAGCACGAGGATATTGACAAGTTAGCCGACAGGGGTAATGATCGAAAATTCTACGAAAAGATGCGGCGACCGGAACATGCTCTTGTAGAACCCCCCGAGATGATGTAGTGACTGATGCCCAGAGCATACTGAAATTATGGCGAGAAGACTTCCTCAACCTACTGAATGGTAGTGAAATCATAACCCCAGGAGATGGTGAACTCGATTAAACAATCGATTGCTTTAGAGCAGACGTTTTATTATCCGAAAATGAAGAAGTTCAAAAGGCAGTTACACGTCTGAAGAACAACAAAGTAGCCGATGGATGGGTTGAAATACGGCGGTGAAGAGCTGATAAGGAGAATGCATCAGCTTTTTTGTAGAATATAGTCGGACGAAACCATATACGACGATTAGAACTAAAGTGTACTCTGCCCAATCCACAAAAAGGGAGATCCCGCAATCTGTGCCAAATACCGGGGAATAAGCCTTCTCAACATCGCATATAAAGTTTATCGAGCGTATCATGTGCCAAATATTGGAAAGGCATGGGCGATGACAAGATTTTCAGATGAGTCGGCCTTATAAGTTTCCGAGAGAAAGGTTCTGTAAAAGATTTATGGTCCTTTGCGCATTGTCAACGGCGAAAATCGCTGTACGAGATAAACGATATCATTGACATTGTTCAGCGAATTAAGAGACAGCGTCTACGCTGGTTAGGTTCTGTCATCCGAATGGACGAAAATAATCAATACTTTTCTCCAAGTATACTTCAAACTAAATTGGAGAGCTTTTGCATTTAATTGAAGGCTTGGCAAGAAATGCTTTGATTACAAAACTCGGAAGGCGATAATGTAAGTGGCTCAGAAAGTAGTCAACTGTGATAAATAGACCTTTCTGCAAGAGTTGCGGAAAAATCGACTCTGGGGACAGCTTGCGGGTTAAAACTATGTAGAAGCTTTGGGTGGATTCCCGAGAAGTTGTCTTAAAAATTTTCTAGTTGAAATTAGTTAAGAACATTTACCGATCTTCATATAAAACGCGACCCAGCTTAACCAATACACCGACCTGGATAGAAATGCCTAATATATATTTATGCATATAAGCATTTACTTTCTTTATATACTTACATATATATGTATGTACATATAATATATATTTACATCGGTACATATCTACACATGAAATAAAATTTTAATGATAAAGTCCACAGCAATAAAATTTAATGTGCGCGGATCAAAATGGAAGAGATGTAATAAAAATTCAGCTACCAAAAAGGAAATGCGAAAAAATAAGATTTTCAAATAAAACTGCGCAGTAATTGCCATTTGCTGCCACTTTGCCTGATTTGATTAAATGCGCACTTGAAAAGAGGAAAAAACAACAAATAACGAATAACGGTAACATGAAATGTGCATTTCAAAATTGAAATCCGCCGCCCACAGCTCAGCCAGCGTTCAGCAGCCGATTCAACACCCACTCGGCGCAGAGCGTGCAACAAATTCTTGCAGCGAAAGCAAAGCGAAACATTTGCGTGGCACTATATAGAAAATTTACAGTTATTTTATTTCTTTTCATGCTGCTGGAAAATATCTAATTAAAAATAACACGCAGAAACCCCGTTCTTTCAATACCGCTTGACGCCAACCATCAACCAAATATGTGTGTGTGTGTGTCGAGCCGAGCATGAGGAGCCTCCGATGATTTGAGGTTGTATTTGGGGCACGTTCATGTGTTTCCACTCATACCGCTCGTGCTTCAGTTGTATGTAGCTATGGGTGTATGTGAATATTTCTTGGGCACTCGCTTATGCCTGCCCACACTCGCTCACTCGCGTGCTATAAAATTAGCTTCGTTTCCTTCTAATCTCACTTAATCCCGCCCAGGTTGTTTTAATTTTTGATTTCATACGAAATAAAACAGCACAACAACAACAACAGCCGAGGCAGTGTCGTTTGTCAGGAGGAGCTGTCCGGAATTGAAGAGAAACAGAGCAGCCAACACACACACACACACACACACATATACAGCTGGGACGAACAGACGGCACAGAGCTCCAGAAAGCGCACCTAACATATCCAGTGCTAAATACACACGCACAAACACACACACAAGTAAATTTCAAAAAATGTAGCGCGCCCGGTGGCAGACAGCCGAGGGATTCGAGTAATAAGGCAACACATCAAATAACGGCAAACTGGAGGCCAACATGCTTTGGCGCGCTCATTTGTTGTTTGTTGCGTGCACGCATTAGTTTTGTTGATGTTGTTGCCACTATGAGTTTGCCACAGTTTTCCTATTTTTTTATACTCGTATTTATTTCCAGTTGTTGTTGTTTTTTTGCTTTGAGGGATAAAAGTAGTTAATCCACCTAGAAACTGAAAGTGCCTTTTTACTTGTGGCAAAGTGGGAGAAATGATAGCGTTGCGTTTGTTAGTTTGACTTATGGGTTCATTGCTGTCGCTCGATGCATTCGTCAGCGTCATCAACAAAGCAGCCAGTCGGCCAGCGAGCAACAATACGCCAACGACTTTACGAGCGCTACGCGGCTACATTGCACATCACTCAGTCAGGCGCGTAGAGCAATTTCACTGTTTGTGTGTGTGTATGTGTGTTTGGCTCTTCTTTTGTTAATATTCCGCGGGCACCAACATGTGAGTGGGATTTACTTGAAGGGACGGACAATTTGAGGGCTCTAAAAATATCCCCTCTACTTAAATCGCTTAAAGTGGCTAAGCATAGCGGCGAGACGCACTAATTGATGAATTATTTATTTTATTATTTTTTTTTTTTTTTATATATTCATGTAATGTAGAAGTTAATTGACGACATTTAACGAAGTAATTATCGAAATTAGAAAATGTCGATTTTATTGCTTATTGATCATAAAAATTTGTATAATAAAAAAATTTTAAATTTTCCAAATTAGTTTAATATTCACATAAAATTTACGTTTATTTTTGCCAAGTTTCTTACAAAAAAAAAATTTGTGGCGGTAACATACCTAAAAAGGGTTATACATTTCGTGGTTCAAAACTTTTTTAAAGAGAATACATAAAAAATTAAAATTCAAGAATTCGCAAGAACATTCTTTGACACTTGTTTTTTGAAGATTATCTTTTTTAAATCTTGCTCGCGGCGCATTGAGACCATTACGACTAATAACGGACGAATGACAACCGTCATGTTATGCTCCAAGACCTGAATCGAGCGGTATTGCCCGCATGGACTATAGACTTTACCTATCCCCATAGAAAAAACTCTAATGGTGTGATATCACACGATCATGATGGCCTTTAAACCGGTCCAAAACGTAAAATTATCTGCTCACCGAATTGTGTAGGAAGTGGTGTCATCTGGTTGAAACCTAATGCCGCCGAGATCATGAGCTTCAATTTGAAGCATTAAAAAGTCGGTTAACGATCGCCATGGACGGTAACATTCTCACCGGCATCATTTCTGAAGAAGTATGGACCATACTAAACTGTTATTTTTTCCGAATAAAATGACAGTTGCTGAGTCTCATCAGATTGTTCTTCATCCCAAATGCAGCAATTTTGCATGTTTACAGAAAAATTTGGCTTGGAAACGTCGAATCTTCTTGAAAGTTTTCAAGATCCCATAAAACGAAGCGTTGTCGCTTGGGAAAAGCGAGCGGCTTCAGTTCTTGAACAGGCTGTATTTTCTACGTTTTCAATTTAAGATCCCCACGTAAAATGTGCTAAGTCGTTCCATAAATCAGTCAGAGTTGCTGCGAACGACCCCGAATCGGCTCTCCACGGTCTTCGTGTACACTCTCATCTACGGCTGCCATATTTTCTTCAAGGTGTGCTGAAAGTTGTCTATTCGGTCGAATATTATCCAATAAAGAATTCTGTGTCTCAAGAAGGGTGAAGGTGTTGCGCATAGTATGATCAGTAAACCGATTATGTTGACCATAAATACTGAATAAAAATATCATGTCAAATAAAAGATATTGAACGTACCTTGGTTCCACTCATATTTTTAATAGGAGAATTCAATCCTACGTAGCACTAAACAGTCAGTGTGGTTTAAATCGATTTTCTACCCGGTTTTAACCCGAACTCATTATCGGTAATGATGCGTTAAACGAATGAAGGATCTAATTCTTTTAGCACGAGTCTAGTATGATCACGGTTCATTCCCGAAACATTATCCCAAATCTGTATCGATCTCTAGGTGGGATCCACCTCTTCGTCGATTTCAAAGCTGCTTTCGACAGCACGAAAAGGAGCTGCCTTTACGCCGCGATGTCTGAATTTGGTATCCCTGCAAAACTTA
>NW_017537345.1:805539-851720 GCF_001853355.1 Bactrocera latifrons
AATTGGCGCCACGTAGCGAAAAGAAGAAACGACTGGCGCGCTGTTGTTAACTCGGCTATAATCGCGTAAGCGGTGTCTACGCCAATTAAGAAGAAGAAGTATCGATCTCTAAGGGCTATTTAAATCCTCTGAAAACACGTCGATTTTCAAGAACAGAGATTAATGGACGATTTTCGAAAACCAAAACACAAAATTTTTTTTGGAAGCACAAAATTTCAAGCAGAATCGCCAAACAAACCGTAAGGAAAAACAAAAATGCGGGAAATGTTCTAGGGATCATTCTGAAAAACTCTGCCTAAGAGACCATGGGTTTCGCGCCAGCATTTGTAAGGCCAAGTTTGTTAGGAATTATAAACATTTCATAATCAGTTTTTGTGATATCCAAATGAAATGTAGTAAGTTAATTTAAAGCGCTTCCTCTTACATATTTGAAGAAATATGCCCTGTGTTCCTATCCGATATATGTAAAATTCAATTTCTGTTTTTGTGGGAGATTTTCGATTTTTAGATTTTTTCGATTTAGTTCATATATTGCACAAATATTCTAAGCCGATCATAAGTCTAATCTGGCCACTAAATTCGATTCGAGATATTTCTCCTATATGTGTGACAGGAAAGGTGTTCCCACCTCAATCGCAAAAGCGGGACAGTCAAAAACTGTATGTGTGCCAATGGAACATGAGCGCTGGTATAATTTTTGGGAAATGCAGCTCATCTTAAAACACCTATGTATGTATATAGTGGACTGCTGTTTACTTTCAGGCTCATACACGAAAATTCATCACCTGCCACTATGTTATAAACGTGTTTCGAAGCGTCGTTAACATATTCCTTTTTTTTTAACTTTTTTTCGACCAATCGACACAATCATTTTTGAGCGATAGCAAATTGTATGATACCCAACGTGAAGAAATTTTTTTTTTGACAATCGAATGGTGATGCATTATTGAATGTAGTTCGCTAAAACTCACAATGGTTCATATGACGATCTTGCAATATCAGTTTGTACACAGCAATAATGGTTTTGGACGACCTTCCGGAAATTCGTCTTGGTGTTATGTACGACGACGATTGAATTCAATATATCATCGATAAACACTGGTCTCTAATAGAGTTTCATTGTAAAAAATTCAATTAAGTTCTTCGATGCACTGTCGCTGAGTTAATCCACGTCGCAAGTTGTAAAACATAATTGATAAATTTCGTGATTTGATGCCATTTTTATCGAGATGAATATTTTAAGTTACTGTAAACAACACAAGTGGCGTTTCCTTTTGGATGTTACAAACATCTTGGCAAACTTAATATTACCGGCCGCTCATTGCGTGAAAACAAAAATAAAATCAATTATGACAACTCTAGAAACTGTTTAGAAAATCACACAAAAAGCCGTTATTATTAATATGACAAATGTATGTGTATGTGTCGGTGTCTGTGGTTGTAGTGGCAGCAGTAGTTTATACATATTTTCAATTTCGATTATATTCAAAACATTTGCCCTTGATTGGACTTTTTACTATAATCCCGGTGACTTAGTTGCTTGCACCCAACCATTCCGCCATCCTGTCGTGCAACAGACGGACCATGCAGGCATTTCCGTTTTGACTTTACAGTTCGTGACTTTTGTGCGATGACGGTTTTTTCCTGTCTACTTTCCCCATAAAACAACTGACGGTGAGTGGAGTGAGGCAGTGTGTAGTGGTGGGAGCGCGTGTTGATTTTTTTGTCTTCTAAGACAAGCAGCGCGTTTTGATAAAGTGCAAGAGCAAATGGAGCGCTACAGCTTAGAAGTGATAGATACATACATATGTATGTACATGTATGTACATCAAAATATATATACTTATATATATACATATGTATATTCTGTCATATATATGTATTTATATATATATAATTAGAGTATATTTTTGCGCATATATGAGTATGTATGTGTGTGTATGTCGTATATTTGTAGGTGTCAGGAAAGTCAACGTTGTACCTAATTTGATTCAGTTTGCCGTGACAAGTTATAGTGTGGACCAAAAAACAGCAAAAAAAATTTAAGTGAAATAACGGTAACAAAGAAATGAAATTACTTGAGTGTTGGCCGATGTGAAGAGTGTGGCAAGCTGTGGAGTGAGCAGTTTATGAAAATTCCCACTCAAGCGTCCAACACTGAGGGGATGTTTGTTGTTGTTGTTGTTTTTTTTTTTTTTGTGCGCACGCAATTCCATTATGAAATGAAATAGAAAACGGAATCCTTCGTTTTAATTTCAGCCTTCGTTTTAATTTTCAGCGAAACCATCAACACACAAAAAGAAAGAGAACAAGAGCAGCTAACGGAATTGCAAGCTCAACTGTGTACCAATCAAAACTCAAAGCTTTATTTATTATTTGTTTTGGTCAAAATTGCAATTTAAAATCTCTTGATTTAATAATTTCGGAAATTGTCGGATGCAAAAAAATATATTTTCGAGAGTGACCCATATTTGTAAAGTCACTTTCAAAATGGCACGTACTCTCCCAACATACTATACATACATACATACATACAAATGCACATCCTGCCGCTATTTTCTACTCTCCACTTCGATATTGTTGACACTCTTCCGCCTCCACCACCGTCTCGCTTCGTTTGACGCATTAATACGTAAACAAATCAGGAATGTAATGATGCAACTCTGTGTCTATTTGCTTTCTCTCACGCTTCATTTTGGTTCGAATTGAAATTTAAATACGAAAAAGAAAATACACAAAAAAAGCAAAACTAATGAAAACGAGAACAAATTTAGACAGCAACGTTCTGCGCACCGTTGGCATGGCCATCATCATAATTTATACGACACAATTGAGCGTGTCAATTTTGTTGTTACTAGGCTTAAGGCCAAGTGCCCGCACGAAGCGCGTGTGGCGTGAAATTAGAGTAACGCTTTAGTTTCAACGCTTACTTTCTTATAATTAAGTACTAAATACATACGGTGTATTCAGTTTTTTTCTTGTTCTTTAATATTGAGGGGAAAATATCTTGTTGCAAAATTTGAAACCTTTTAGTTAGAGATCGTGATTCCTAAGTGATTTCAAGACATGTACTCGACTCAAGCCCTAGCTATGATGAAAGCCATTGACCTTAAAATATTTAACGAAATTTTTTGAAGTAATTGAGATGTTAATTAAAGACTCGTTTTTAGTCTTCAACTCTCTCACTTTATTTTAAGCAATACATATAACATAGAAGAACCAAAATAAATATTTTAGCATTTTTTAGTTAATTAGTTAGTAGCAATTTTCTGATAATCAATGTAAGCGAGTTTTTTGAATCCATATTACACAAAACCAGTTTCGACGAACTGTGTGGTACTGTGCTGACTTTTTTATATTCTTGCAACATGTTGCTTCTTCTGCTTCTTCTTTAATTGGAGATTCCAAGTGTTGTCAGGTCTTTCTCCACCTAACGTAATGAAAGTCTTCTTCTTACTCTGCCTCCCCCGGCAGGTACTGCATCGAATCAGAGCTGAAGTGTTCTTATCGGACGACATGACCTAGCCAGCGTAGCCGATGTTTTTTAATTCGCTGAACTATGTCAATGTCGTCGTATATCTCGTACAGCTCATCGTTCCATCGAATGCGATATTCGCCGTGGTCAACGCGCAAAGGACCATAAATCTTACGCAGAACCTTTCACTCGAAAACTCGTAACGTCGACTTATCATATAGCATATAGCAGGACGGGAATAATGAATGACTTATAGAGTTTGGTTTTTGTTCGTCGAGAGAGTACTTTACTTCTCAATTTCCTACGTAATCCGAAGTAGCACCTGTTGGCAAGAGATATTCTGCGTTGGATTTCGAGGCTGACGTTGTTGTTGGTGTTGATGCTGGTTCCAGGATAGACGATTGAATATTGAGATACTAGATGAAAATATGGCGAAAAATTCACAAGGAATCAATGCAGTATGTGAGAGTGCATTCGTATGCAAAGATCCAAAACTCATCACCAGTAATAGCATGCCTTATCACATCCTAGTGGCCGGAAAGCATTGTTTTACAGACAGTAACGCGGTCCCGTTTTTTCGAAAAAATATAATGATTTCGGAACCAATCGTGTTTCCACTTCTCTTAGACCCACTCTGACAGCAGAAGGATTTGAAAGAGGTAAGATAATCTTAGTCTAGCCTATGAGAGACTTAAGTGGCGAAATTCCATGACGCTTCCCCCAAAGGACAGCATTAATAAAAGAGTAAATTTCATTAAGGATTTCAAGATTGCCCTTAATAGCATGATTGAATATATTAATTTCATTCTCGAGCTAGTGTTTGGGGATAGTACATTCAAGTGGCACACCGACTCTAAAACGTTGAAGGGAATTAGTGCAGGAGTCGCAGGTCCACGAACCAACTCTTCATACCTATAGAAAGTTATCCGAGCGTATTTCAAGCAGAAGTCTTTGCTATAAGTCGGTGTGTAGAGATAAACCTCCAACGCAACTAACTCATAGAACATATAGCCATACTCAGCGAAAGTCAAACGATCGAGTGTATAGGACAGCTGCATAGTCTATCAGAACGTAACCGAGTGCACCCTATCTGGGTGTCCGTTCACAAATGAACTATCTATTAGGCACGCCCGCTCCGCAGCATCCACTAACATGGTAAGACCTAAACTTTTAATTGCCATACCATAAAGAAGCTGTTCCACTTTTTCCTATTTCCAAAAGTGAAGTGAGTCCTAATGGGCCGTTGCTTTACAAGATAGATGAAGGTCGCTGAAAAAACTAGAAGTTATCCCAAAACTCGGGTTTGAGAAGTGTTTCGACGATGGCTAGAACTGCAGACATAAGTACTTAATATCGAATGGGTACTATTATTATATTACGGTATTAACGCATTTCATCATGGAAAGACTTTCGCCTAAGCAACGTTCAAATATATAGCAGGCATAGCTGAAAATGAACACGATCTTAAATTGAAAGCGTTTAAAACACAGCTTGTGCAAGAACTGAAGCCGCTCAACCTTCCCAATCTATATCGCTACGCTCTATAGGCTCTTGAAAAGTTCCAAGAAGATCCGATGTTTCCAAGCCAAATTTTATTCAGCGATGTGGTCCATTTCTGGCTCAATGGGTATTTAAACAAAAAAATTGCCGCATTTGGGACGAAGAGGAATCTGAAGAGTTTCAAGAGGTGCCATTTCTTCCGGACAAAAACAATAGTTTGTGGGCAGGTGGTGTCATTGGTTCATATTTCTTCAAAAATTATGTCAGTGAAAACATAACCGTCAATGACGACCGTTGAAACTCGTGATCCTGGCGACATTTGGCTTCAACAACATCGGATCAATCAATGGATTTATTGAGAAAACACTACGGTGAGCAGATAATTCCACATTTTGGACCGGTCGTTTTGGCCACAAAGCACGTGTGATATCACAACGTTAGACTTTTTGGTGGGGATTTGTAAAGCGTGAAGGCTATGCGGACCATTCCACTTCGATTCAGGGCTTGGAGCAAAACATCACGTGGGTTATTCACCAATTACCGGTCGAAATGTTCGAGCGAGCCATCGGAAAGCGCAATCAACGTATGGACCATCTGAGACGTAGCCGCAGCCAACATCTGAAAGATATAATCTTAATAAATTTGAAGTTTCTTTGTTTTTTCTTTAACAAGTAGGCACAACCTCGAGATGGATCACACCTTTATTAACACAATGAAATTCGAATTTGATGCCGTTATTTATGAGCCATATACCTGTATGAATAAGCATGTGATTCATTTCATATTATATTAGGCAGATTGAACGTAAATTTAATTTCAACCACAGATCTATACTTTATTCTATATACTAATATACACATATGTATATGTGTACATGTATGTTTATGTTTAGGTATTATTAAATGTTCTAAAAATTACAAATACAATGGTGTTCGTAATAATCAAATTCATAAATCATAAATTCATCTAAGGGCATCTTTAAAATGCAGGCTTAAATGTTTATTAACTCCCTCCTGTATTTGTACAGAAATATACATATATATACTTACATACATACATACAATTAGTATGAATGAATTCAACTAATAGGTTTGTTTGTTTATTCATACATAATTAGTTATGCCTCGCACAAATTACATTTAAAATGCACAAATTCATAAGTTACATGAATGTACGTTTCATTGGCGCAATGTTTAGACGCTTTGCTTTTGTTGTTGCTACTGACATTTACATACACAGTCACAAGATAAAAAGGAAGCGAGAAAACAAAATGGCGTTATTGTAAGGTAGGCGGTGGGGAGGAAGTGACAGCCAACGATTTATGAGTGGTTTTGTAGATGTACATATATACTTACAGACAGATATACATACAAACATATATATATATATATACATATATACACAATAATAAATATAAAAATATACATTTATATAAACACAAATTTTAAATGCTTGACAGTGGCATTTCGATCGCTCGCATGCAGAAAACGCACAAAACTTTTCGAAAATATAAGTTTGCGTCTTTGAAAAAAAAAAAACAGAGTTTGCAAGTACGGCAACACTGGCACATCTTCACATAGTAATAGAACATGCAACGGTCTGCATGAGCATAGATACTCTGGCAGCGTGGCGAAATGTTTGCAACAACTCAGTTAATTATTCACGCAATGTCGCTGTGCGGCAACAAGAACAACAAGCACAGTCAGCGAGTTGTTCACAATGAATTTCGTCTATGCGCGGGGGGCACGAGGTTAACAGTCAAGTTGGCAGTCGAGGCTTTTTAATATTTATGAACACAACCGATTCACTAATTATAATTAGGAATTGAAAAGTTAGTAAAAGCATACTTCAAGCTCCAACTCCAAGTAGTAGGTTTGTGCATTTGTGCAGCGCGAGATGGTTGGAGAATACCCGGGGTGTGAGCGCTTACGTGCGTAGACTATAAACTGGTAGCTGGTACCCGTGCTCATACTCATGCATTTGTTTGTTTGTATGTATGTAATAGCAAACGCGCTTAAAAAGGGTTGAGTTGCAGACTATGCGTGCTAATAATTTAATATTTTCTTGCTACTGCCAATATGTGAGAAGAATTTTGAATATGGTGAAGTATACACAAAAAGTAGAGAGTGTTTGTGAAAAACATTTAACAAACATTGAAACCCAGAAATGGTATATTCTTTAAATTTTAGGACAGAGAGTGAAACTACGAATCTTGAAGTCCTTGTCATCGTCCATGCCTCTGAACCATATACATAGCAGGACGGTAATAATGAGTGACTTAGAGAGTTTGGACTTTGCTTGTCGAGAGAGGCCTTTACTTCACAATTTCCTACTCAGTCCAAAGCAGCACCTGTTAGCAAGCCTTACTCTGCGCTAGATTTCGAGGCTGACGTTGTTGTTATTGTTAATGATTCCAAGATAGACCAAATTATCTAAGACTTCGTATGTTATGATTACCAACAGTAACGTGGGCGTCTAGTCGCGAATGCGACGATTGTTTGTTTGATRACAGGAGATATTTCGTCTTGGCCTCGTTCACTGCCGGACCCCACGAAGTTGTGGTGTGTCCCGATTCTCTTTTCAAGGGTTTTTTCAAGATTTGACGCATAGGGAATATATGGTCGGTTGTTGATTTTCCTGGTCTAAAGCCACACTGATAAGGTCCAATCAGTTTATTGACGGTAGACTTCAATCTTTCACACAGTACGATAGAACCTTCCTACGTCTTCCTGTTTTTGGATTGGGCAGAGCACACTTAACTTCCATTCCTCGGTCATGCTTTCGTCCTACCGTATTTGAATAGCATCGGCCCCTGACGCTTTGTTGTCCTTCAGACGGGTAATTGCCATTCGAACTTCTTCATGGTCGAGCAATGGAACGTCCGCTCCATCATCAATCCTATAACAGGAGATTAATCAAGACACCACTGATCTCTCTCTCTCTCTCTCTCTCTCTCTCTTTTTTACGCCAAACTTCAATTGTTATCACCTCTTTATTCAACAGAGGAAAATTGATATTTTTAATAAAATTTATTTATATATGATATAGAAATGGTAGAAAAACCAATTTTTTTCAGGCATCTCTCAAAACTCCTTAAATGCTTTAGAGCATCAAAAATTCGATTCCGCAGGAATTTAAAACCCCTTGTACATTTAAATATTTGTTTATAACAGCTAACATTTTTAATTTGATTTGAAAATTAGTGTTACCCTGTGTTTATCTGTAATGTCTATTTCATTACGCACCCATTGTTGAATTCGAAGTTAGTGTAGAACATAACCATACAGGCGGATTCCGCTTTCGAATATTTTAGCATAGTCATGAACCTCGTTTAGCAAACAAAGAATTTCAACGCCGTTAAATAAAGAATTATACGGCCAATATCAAAAATAAACGCATTTCATATCGGATGAAGAAATAGTAAGAATCGGAAGCGAAAGTTTAGAAGCGTAGTTAAATTTTTTACGAAAAAAATAATTTGAATAAAGTTGGTTACTATAAATATAATGTGCAATAGACACGGAAATAAAATATAATAAGACAGATGCCACACAAGTCTTGTATAGCTGGCGTTTTGTTCTCTTTGAAGCTTTGCTGCAAATGGCGTCAACCGATGAATGTGAAAATGTTTGTAAGTGCTTTCCAGCCAAATATATGTACATTGGAAGTTTCTAAAACGAGCCGAAAATTAATGTGAAGTGAATTTTTAAAATTATATTAGTGATTTGTACAAGTTTATAGGTTGTGAGACTACTAACACCTGTTCACCGAACATCGTACATCATAACAGTCATTCTTCCATCTCTATTAAATACATCGAAAAGTTAAAGAAACACTCCTTGAAAATCATCATGTTGTCATCGGAGTAGTTGTAGAGGATCTAAACATCTCTGGTGAATCCACTTAACATATTTTGGTTAACGTTTTGGGTATGAACGGGATCGATTTTGGACTCATACCAAAATACTTAAATCTTTGAAAAAAAGGTTTCGAGTAAAGGTCCCAAAAAAGATGATTGGAGAAAAAGTGACGAACCGGGAGACCCTACATTCATTAGATTCATCATTATTGATAACGAGTCGTGGGTTTACTAATATGACTTCGAAACTGTCCAAAAATCTAGCTAATGCCACTCCAAAATTTATTTTATCCAAAATCACTTCAAAGTCTGTCTAAAATGAAGGTGATCCTCTTTCTCTTTGTTTGCTGCGTTGCGGTTCAACATGAATTCATCCCATCGGTCAATAAAGAATACTACTTAACCATTTTGAGGCATCTACGAGAAGCAATGCATCGTAAACTCCATTATTTGTGGCTAAACATCTGACTTTTTTATGTTTTTGAAATTTTCTCTATACAAAATCTCCAGATAAATCTTTCGCGTTACAAACAATCAACTGTCAACAATGCACTGCTAATATGGAGATCAAATTTCATTACAACAAAAAAGGGTGAAACAATCTATAATGGAAAAAATTTACCGATTCGGTTTCGATTCGCGCAGTATTTAAATGAACCAATCCGGGTCAAATTTGATCAGATGGTAATAGTTAAAAAAAATTTATATCACTCATTATTTTCCCAAATTTAAAGACATTCACTTACATTTCACTTATATGTAATGTCTTTTTAATATGCAACTTTATTCACTACATATTTTCAAAAGAGTAACAAAGTATTCGCAACAAAATAATAAATTCTTCTTCTAAATATTTCGATTATGTATATACAAATGTGCATTAAAACTAAATAATGAGTGACTGAACTAGATTTGCAATTACAACTAAGTACCTACAAAGTATGAATATATCAATATTTGTATATATATGTTTAAAGGTACGTTTACTAGCCGTTGCTGAGGTGCCTCATTGAATGATTAACGTGCTGAAATCACAAAGTAATAACAACATACTCTACAGATATGCCTAGGCGTTGTAAAAAAAAAATTGAAAATAATTCAATTACAACGCGATTTGGTTTAGGTTCAACGATCTATGTCAATGTTGGAAGACTGCAACCGTTATTCAAACGATACTCAGCATAGACAAGACCTGCGAGATACAATTAAAATATAATTAATTATTTATTTTTGAAAATTTTATGTTGAAAACCAACCAGTGTTGTGCCAGTGATAGAAAGCGGCCAAAATGAACAGATGCCACCAATTGTGCGAGTGTCCAACATAATCCACTTTGCCGGCAAGCCAACGCTCCGGTATTTTTGCGGCATAAATGATAAAAGCGACAGCACACCAGCCATACATGCCAATTATGCGCGGCACCATTAACTGTTAAGTGTAAGTAATTTGTTTTTTTATTTACATTTTAAAAAAAAAAAATTCTGGTAAATGAATTTTTATTGACTTTTGACTCACCCGCACCAACTCATTGTCCAGACCACCCATCACATAAGTCCAATGCGCTAACGGTATAATACCGTAGGCGGCCCACAGCACCAGCACAGCGATCTTTGCATCCAAAGAGACATTCAACTTGGGAATTTGCACCATCATCGCCAAGCCGAACATGCACAGCGCAATCACAGAATAAACGAGACGGAGTGTCTGCGTGAGTTAGATAAATATCAAATAAATAAAAAAAATTTAAAAAATTATAAATGTATAAAAAATATATTAAAAAATAAAATAAAATATATTTAGAAAAAAAAATGAAATATATAAAAAATATTTCAAAAAAAACTATTTTAATTTTCAAAAATATTCATACTGCGATTTGCCATCTTTCGCGCTCACCTTGAAGCACCAAAACGCATAGTACATGCCACTGATGTAAATCGCCACCAGCGACAAGCAAATACCCAAAAAGTCCACGGACAAGAAGAAATCATAATGCTCTTCTGATTTGCAGGAGAAAATATGATAAATTGAAGAGAGCAGCATGCACAGGCAGAAACAGACCAAGAGACACACGACCAACACCTGATCGCTCACATCCGCGTGCGCTTGCAGAAACTGGAAATCGAATATGGTTAGACATATGAAGAGCAGGCAACCAAAAAGATGACTCCAAATATTGATCTGTAAGTAATTATTTAATTGTAAATATGATTATAAGAATTTTTCCTATTACTTTTTTTCATTTCCGTAGCACTTACAGTTTCGTTGGTCCACCAGAAGACGCTTTGTAGGCATAATTTTGTGGAGAGGAATGTGCGGTAGCCACGACGAATGTAAGGATTGAATTTGAGGTGATCGGGTGCCTGCAATTTGTTTGAAAAGTAAGTAAGCATTGAGTTAAGAAAATAAAATGGTTTTAGTTTTCTAAACATTTTTCTAAATTGTTACAAAATGTAATGAGTGCCACTCGCCCATAATTTAAACGGTTCTTTCCACTGGCGATTTAAAAAAAAATAGCTTTTTTGGGTATATAACGAATGTACATCTATTTGAGAATGTTCTCCGAAAATTTTCAGTTGATTGTGCGAATTTTGTCAAAAATTTTGACTAGTAGGTAAAAATATCGTGGAGCCCAAATTGGGACTAACGCCTCGGCTATCTAAATGGCTCTACACAGGAGAAGAATAGAAAAGAAGTACGGTAAAACATATGGAAAGCATACATAGAGCATCTTGTAGATGCATCACTGGAGCTCTTAGAACAACGCCATGTCAGGTACCAAACGTTCTTCTACATTTACTGCTAATAAATTTGTTCTGTAAGCAACTGGCAGCGAAGTTAGCTCTTAGACTGAGACTCTTTTTATTAGGCGCTTGTGATCAGCATTTTAAGATAATTAGTAGTTTTTACCACGGATTTTCAAAATTCAATAGATTTAAAGTCAAATTCAGTCCTCAGTATTACCTTCTCTTCTACAGAAAATTGGAAAGGTGTAAAATGGACTCGAACGTAGAGATAAGCATCTATACGGATAGCTCCAAACTGTTTTTTCAGCAAAATTAAATACCCGAATCGGTAGATGACCAAACCACTGCAGTATCTTCCAATCTGGTTGATCTATCCTTGAAAAAGTCGATGAAATTATGGAAAAGATTAAGTAGGACCGCCACATAAGCAGCCATGACATCGTTAAGGAACTTAACATTCATCATCAAACGGTTTTAAACCATTAAAAATGGCTGGCTACAAAAAGAAGCTCGATGTTTGGGTACCACATAATTTGTCTGTGAAAAATTTAATGGATCGAATTAACATCTGCGATGCTTTGATGAAACAAAATGAATCGAACCACTTCTGAAGGAGACGAAAAGTGGATCAAATACGACAATAATGTGCAAAAAAGATCATAGTCCAAGCGTGGTGAATCTTAAAAAATAGTCGCAAGGCCAGGATTGACGCCTCGAAAGGTTATGTTGATTGTTTGATGGGATTGGAATGGAATCATCCACTATGAGCTGCTCCAGCTTGGTCAAACGATCTATTCTACAATTTACTCCCACCAACCGATGAGATTAAAGCAAGCAATCGAAAAAAGACGGCCAGAACTGATCAACAGAAAGAGCTTTGTCTTCCATCAGTTCAACGCTAGACCACACACACCTTTGATGACTAGGAAAAAACTGGGAGAGCTTGGCTGGACAGTTTTGCTGCATCCACTATATATGTAACCCTGACCTTGCACCATCGGACTATCATTTGTTTCAGTCAATGCAGAACTCCCTTAAGGGAGTAAAGGCTTCAAGAGAAGCCGCTGAACATTATTTGTCGCAGTGTTTCGCCGAAAAACCAGAAAAGTTTTACACTGATGGAGTATGTCTCTAACGAAAAAATGGTAAAAAGTGGTCGAACAAAAGGGAACATATTTCGTTCATTAGAAAGCATTAAAAATATAAAATAATTTGTTGAAGTTTAATTAGAAATACGAAACGACTTTTTCGACTACCAATATTAAATAATAAGCCTTTTCAAAAACAAAAATTCACGATTTCGCTTCTACTTGCAAAATTAAGCTGGTACCCCAATGTGTTTGTATGTATGTGTACCTGCATATACATACCATACATTTGTATGTACATATGCATGTATGTATGCTATACGCATGCAATATGGCGTAATGCGTGTATTAAGCAGAAGGTCTGTTATTGTTATCATTTAAAGAAATATTAGACGCTTCGAATGACACGCATGTATAAATATTATATTATGCACATTTGTATGTATGTATGTAAGTTTATAGCTAACAAATGCCATAAACATTAAATATGAACACGTAAACAAATGTATGTAGTTGTTGCCTTCAAAATTAACATGTAATGCATTGTAATTAAATTCCCTTCAAATGCATTTGACACTTTGGCATTACCGCTGTTGTATGCATACATATGTATGTATATGGTGATAGTATATTATACTTTATAATTGGACGCAATGAAAACCGCGACAAATTGCCAATTCGCTG
Source organism: Bactrocera latifrons (assembly GCF_001853355.1). Classification (NCBI taxonomy): domain Eukaryota; kingdom Metazoa; phylum Arthropoda; class Insecta; order Diptera; family Tephritidae; genus Bactrocera; species Bactrocera latifrons. The sequence continues at coordinate 818,890 of NW_017537345.1, forward strand.
CCAAAAAAATTAGCTTACACACATACATTTGCACATATGCAAATAAATACATAAATAGCGAACGCAGCCGAAGAAGCAACAAGTCCGAATTGAAACTGTTCGCCCCACACACCAGAGGTCATTGTAGTCTCCTCAATTGGTGGTGCTGATGACTTATAGCGCGGGTTTTTTAAATTTTGTTATTGTTGTTTTGATATTTACATTCGGGCATTTGGGCATTTGGTTGGAGCGAGCGTTGACAGCTTTGAAGCCAAGCCAAATAAAATGTTAATAAGCTGACCTTGATTTACTTTGTGCTTCGCTTTATCGTAGCGATTTGGATTTTTTTATTTTGCATAAACTGATGAGGTTTTATTGCGGCTTTGATTTTAGGCATGTTTTTGGAGTCCATATGCATTAATAAGTGTATTTAGGGTACGAATTTTTAGTTTAAATATTTTTGAAATTTACATTTTTCAAATTTTCTTGAGTGATTACTCAGAGATTAGACCACTTTGAGAAAAAAGACAGAAACTTTAAATTTAATGGGGAATGTTTATTATCATTCGAAAGAACCTACTTTGGTATTTATTTTTTGAAGACTATCTCTTTCCGCATAGACTTTAGACTGTGTAGATCTCCATAGGAAAAGGTCTAACGGTGTGATATCACACGATCTTGGTGGCTAATCGACTGGTCTAAAACGTGAAATTATCTGCTCACCGAAGTGTTCTCTCAATTAATCCATTGGTTGATGCGATCTGTGGGAATTGGCGCCGTCTTGTTGAAACCAAAATGCACGAGATTCCATAACATTCATCCAATAGTCGGATATCATGACGCGATAACGGTCGCCATTGACGGTTACGTTCTCACCGGAATCATTTTTGAAGAAGTAAAGGCAAACAAACCACACCAAACCGTTGTTTTTTCTGGATGAAATGGCAACTTTTGAATCCCTTCAGGTTGATCTTCATCCGTTATTTGACAATTTCACTTGTATTCACTACTCATTGAGTGAGAATTTGGCCTCATCGCTGTACACAATTTGGTTCGAAAACGTCGAATCTTCTTGGAACTTTTCAAAAGCCAATAGAGCGAAGAGGTTCTTGTACAGCTGTATTTTGTACGCTTTCGGTTTAAGATGTCGACGTACAATGTGCCAGGTCTTTCCATACGTCAGTCCGAACTGCTGCGAATGGCCCCGAATGGACTCTTCGCGGTCTTCGTGAACTCTCTGGGATATGTTATAAAGCTTTAACAGTGTTAATGTGAGGCGATTTATTACAAGGACAAAGGAGGAATTATATATTTAGATATTAACCAATTTTTTACCGTAACATTACAAGTAAGTAATTTAAAGCATGCAGCCGAGTTGACATGTCTTGGCTGGATACAAATCTGGATCCATTCCAGTTACCTAGATGGTGATTTCCCCGATATGTATCGGCAATTAAAACAATAGCAACAACTGGGAATATGCATGACCAATAGTCGCTTAAGACATGTGAATAGATTTCGTGAGGGAATTTATTAATTTTAATTTGTTGGAAAAAATGCTTTAAAACTGGACTGATCGAATAAACTTCATAAGATTTAGTCGCGATGGTCATAGGCTTGAAATTCAGTTCCAAAACATAGCCTTAGAGTTTTTAATTTACACAAATCTCTAAATACTTTTCTAATTTTGATATAAAACAAATCTATCTTCTTCACTTACATCTTCAAAATTCAATAGAGTTTTCAATTTCATTAATTTCTCTGTGGTTAATGGATCAGCCTTCTCTTCCACCGGTGTGCCGTGACCCAGTATATTTGGTTCCTCATCTTCCGGAAATTGATGTGTATCCGTAACGTGTTTTAGGCCCTCGAGCTGAAAAGAAAATAAGAAATGCATAAACGTGATTATAAAGATAATATACTTAAAATTTAAGAGCATATCATTTTGCACAATGCACGCGCTATTTATAAAAAGTTTGATAATATATTTAAATACTATATATGCATATACATGCATATGTTTATTAAGTAACGGTTTCCAAAATAAATTACTTTATCAAAATATGCAGCATATTTTACTTTGCTGACATTCATCATTATCAACAAAGGTCAATTCGCATGCTTCCGAGTACTTTTTTTTTCGTTTTTTGAATATTCTTTTGGCTTCAGTTTTCCTTTTTTCATTCGACTGATAATTATTTGCGCCATATGAGAAGTATTTACGTATGCGAATCTCAGAACCAAAAAACTCAAAAGTCATTTCTAGTATATTTTAATAAATCTATTTATACACATAAATGAAGGCAACTTCAAACTTTAATTAATAGAATCTTAACCGGAACTTTTTAAAGCCTAGCAATCCACTTTATAGTGTGAATATTTCCGTATTGGCAACCCTAATGTTGCAATCTGGAAACTCGCAATTTTGTCATAATATTTGACATTTTTGATGGTAGTCAGAACGGAGCGCTATTTGCGTTGTTTACAGTAACTTAAAATTATCTTCTTTACCGAAAAATTTAATTAAATCCGACGTGGATTAACTCATCCAGAGTGCATAGACGAATTTAATTAATTTATTGTCGATGAAGCTCTATCAAAGACGAATTTCGGGAATGTCGACCAGTTGTTGTCCCGAAAACTAGTGATGCTGTGCTCAAAGATATATTCCAAGAACGACATTTGACCTAACGTGAGATAGAGACAACTATGTTCATTAGTGAAACTACCTTACGTTCAATATAGCATGAATATTTAACTGTAAAATATTGTGATGAAACGTGGATTTAGGCGCATGACCCCGAAAGTAAACAGCAGTCGACTATATGTAGGTGTTTGAACGTGTACAAAGCAGTTCCAAGCAAATGGTTGTCCATTTGTTTTGTTGAAAACTCGTCCATGTTGCAACCACTAGAACAACAGTAGTCAAGCAATCAGGCGATCGACTGAAAATACCGGATTTTTTAGCACTCAAAACAACGATTTAATGAGTCATCCTGCGTATAGTCCTAACTAGAGACCGAATGCACCTTCTTTTTATTTCAATTCCTAAAAAAAATATCAAGAGGTCAACCTTTTTCGGCACCTGAAGATTAGGTAGACGAGTTCAAAAGGCATATTTCGGAGATGGCTCAATCAGATAATGGATTGAAGACAGACATTTAGTTTGATGATTTGAATAGTCGGTGCGAGGCCAAGTTTGGCACACAAAATTTCGTAAGCCAACATGTTTTAGATGAAATTCTTTACAGAGCATGTTTCGTATTATTATCTGAGAAATTTAGTTTGTTTTTCCAAATCACAAAGGTTGATGACCCCCTTAAGACTGTCAGGCACCGAAGACTTAATGTGATATAAGCATTTGATTTTGTTTTTTAATATGTCAAAATGATACCCTTCCTAGGTGCATTTCTTGCAGCACAAAAATGTATAAAAAATCTGGACCTTTACTTTGATAGCTATATGATATATGGGAAAATTACCTGTGCAAACTTTCAGCACCATATCTCAAAAACTATTTCCTGTATATACAGACGGACGGACGGAAAGAGAGATACATCGACTCAGCTCGTCATTGTGATCATTTATAAATATACTGTATAGGGTCCCGACGTTTACTTCCGTGTGTTACAAGTTTCACGGCAAACTTATTATAAACTGTGCAGAGCTTTTTTTCGTGTTCCAACATAATTTTTACGACCATTGAGATTCAATTTGATAACAAGGCACCGATAGTGATGGGCTGACATAGTCCCTTTTATTTAATACTGAGTTGGTTAATCATTTACTCGTTTATTTTAGTATAATTTCAAAGAAAAATTTTTATTTACATCTTCATTGACTTTTAAGATATTATTTAATTTATTCACATTGTTTCTTTCTCAAGCATTTGAGGCTAAATAACTGTATAGCTATTTACATACATACATACATACATACATACATATGTATATGTGTATATGCAAATGTAGTGATTTGTTTTTGTTTGTTGATTAATTTCTGTTGTTGTCATTTGTTTTTGTTATTTGTTGATTTATCTCGCCATGTTGTAAACAAAAACAAAAACAAGCAATATGCACTTTAAATACAAGTACTTGCAAGAGCACTTGCAATTAGGAACGCTTACACGAACAATGCAAATTGGCAACAGAATGCGAAAAGCTGCTACGTAACAATTTAGTGCTTACATATATATTTACATAAGTATGTATGTTTATCTGTAATATCGAACTTTACTTAGAAGCATGTGAGTATGTACATTAAGGTGGAACAATAAATACGGAGATATTTTTTTACTGCTGAAGCATGTTGCATCAGACGATGATACCGCCAGACCACAGTTCGCAACAAACGGTACATTTTAGATCGTTTCCTGAACCACCGAAGATCTGACTGACCACATAAGCGACAACTTGGTTTGTTGACGAAGCCATTAAGTCAAAAATGGGCTTCATCTGAGAAGACAGTGTTTTGCGCGAAGAATCACGTAATACCTGTTGTTGTTGTTTTTGAATGGTTATCTAGTCCCCGTTATGGTGCTAAGTTGTTCTCTAGGTCATTCAACATTATGCCCATCAAACGTGCTGTTTCGACGGGCTCGCACCATAGGAAGAGGGCTGTCATATGTGTAGGATTAGCTGAACATCCAAAGAGGTAGTTTAAGTTTTGCGGGAACTCGGTGCATACTGACCATATGTATATTTGTTATGTCGGGGTGGATTCTGGGGAAATTCCTCAGAACATGCTACAGTATCCAGAAGAGTCCCTGTCGTTTCGCGCGGCAACTCAAAATCGTCGTTTAAATCTCTTAATCGCTAATGGTAGACGCTGTATACACATATCATATATATCTACTTATGAAGATTAGCAAATTTAAACAACCGTTAGATGAACTATTATTTTTCTAGGTCTTTCAAGATTAAGCAAATTAAATCCCACCCTAATGTACATATGTATGTATGTTATAGGTGTTTGTGCCAGTGTAATGCTGTTATTATGAGCATTTACGCGCACAAGTAACTATATTGCCACATGTGTTACACGCCTATTTGTACAGCAAAAAGAAAAATACAAAAAATTAAAACCAGGAAAACAACAACAACGTTCCTGTCTCTTATACACATCTATGAGCATTTACGCGCACAAGTAACTATATTGCCACATGTGTTACACGCCTATTTGTACAGCAAAAAGAAAAATACAAAAAATTAAAACCAGGAAAACAACAACAACGTTCTTTACAGTTTGTTTACATTTTGCAAAAATTGCATCCGCGTCGCGTCGCATAACTCACTTTATGACGTACAGGTATATGTATGTGTGTGTGTAAGCCTAGAAATGCTGCGTATTTGTCCGTATTATGCATTTACACTAGCCGCAAAAGATCTGTAGCGCTCAACACATTCAAGTGAGGCATTGTATGCATGGATGTAAGTTTAGTGGTGAATTGAATTGTATTGCAAGTAGTCAGCGCGCGTTGGAGGCTCGTCGTATAACAACAACAAGCTTTTAATCGCAATTTACTGCATTCAAGTGCACGCACACTCATGCACACGCACGCACAACACATATATATGTATTCAAGTAAGGACGCAGGTGCTCATCGTTAATGCAAATCGACGCATATTTGTGAGACAATTATGCAAATAATCCACGCAACACTTTGCGAACGCAACAAACTAACGTCAGCACAAGCGTAAAAAGTTAATATGTAAATTTACATAATTAAGTATCGTATAATGTTCAGTAATGGCATAACACAATTGACACTGAGAAATCAATTAGGCCTGAAAACGCATTCATATTTGTTAACTCTAAATGCAAATGCCACTTATACGCGAATGGCAAATTATGGCTGTTAGACAGTTAGAAGATCATCGTGCACAAAATATGTATTTGCACTCATCAATTTTCGCCTATGTTTGCCATTTCATATCTGTCATACTTTATGTCAACAGCAGCATCAAATGTCACTAATAAATACATACTTATGTACATATGTATGTATGTATATAGTTAAATGCGCGCTGTGTAAGAATGCTTGGAAGTGCTTTTTTATACCCTGAACATGGTTTATTAAGTTTGTCAAAATATTTGTGACATACAGTAGAAAACTTCGGATATATAGTATGTACATATGTAATATAAAGTATATACTATAGTAGTACAATGATAAGCGTGACGAACTGAGTCGATTCAGACATGTCCATCTGTAAGGGCGTGAATTAGTTCATCCGTTTCTGAGATAGCGATCAGAAATTTCGTGCATGATTTATCAAATCAATTCCGCATTAGACTGAACCACCTATATCGGACCACTACAGCATACATGTAGCTATCACATAAAGTTACCGATCAAGTTGTTGTATAAAAACTTTTTTGTGTGACAATATATCTTCACAAAATTAGGTAGAAAATATTATCCAAGACAGCGCTATAAACTTCGAAGATATCAGATTCAGATCGATCCATTATTTCATATGGCTACCATACAAACTGACCGATCAAAATCAAAGTGAAACTCTTCATAAAATATCAAACAACATTGGAAAAATTTTTTTGCTTTGGCTGGTTAGGTGAGAATCCGAAAAGCAGGTCAAAAGCAAGGTTATTTTGGCAGTTTTCTTATTGAGGTGTGGTTCAAATACTATTTGTGTATTTTGCGTCGAGGTTGCTAAAAGGGTTCCGTAATTAAGGGTCGACAACTCTTGAAGACATTAAACGTGAAACGCTACGCGCATTGAAGGCTATTCTCAAAATTGGCTGTAACAATTGTTTCGAGGATTGGCAAAAAAGTCGACACAAGTTTATTGGAATTAATTCGAGGGGGACGGCATAAATTTTGAAGAATAAATTAAGAGTTTTAAAATCATGAACAAAGTCTTACAAATTTTTCTCATAGTAGTAAGAAATATAACAGTGAAAGGTATAGAGCTTCGGTGCAGCGGAAGTTAACGTTTTGTCTTGTTTTCAATTCAAATATATATGTACATATACATATACATATGTTAGGGTGGGTAAAAAAAGGTTATTAGGTGAAATTATGTAAGTTTACGAAAAAATCTTAGGACACCATTTTATAGAGTATTTAATTTCCTAAAAAATATGTAAACCAAGATATTTTTTCAAGTAGTTGGCAGCGAGATACAAATTTATCTATCTAAAAAGAAGAAGAAAAACAAATATAAAACTGTAAGACGGAATACCTTATTTTTACAATTAAGAGCTCATGCCTGGAAAGATTTGCATAGAGGTGTCTAAGGATCAATTTTTCAAAGAATCAAGCAAACAAATTTTTTTTTGACCCACCCTAATATATGTGCATATGTAAGTACAAACACGGGTATTAAATGTTCTCTAATTGTCGTTAATGCATTCGTGTTTGGCTAATTTTCATCGCATCTCGTTATACGTATGGATATGTACATTTGGCTGTTGCATGTGAATTGCTCTATTGACCGGAACTTTGTTGATAGCATCTAAAAAATTAACAGCTCGATTTACAGCTTTATTGTTTTTGTTTAATTTGTTGCAGTAATCTAAATTCATAGATCTTTGCCTGAATAGTTAGAAATTGTAACATTCATGGCTTTAAAGTATTTTTAGAACGACCACACGAAGAATCGTAGTAAATCAGGCAAAGAATTCTGGCTGATTTTAAGTTTCGAGAACATTAATATACACACACTTAAACTTCATTTAGCCATAATTAAAGAGAGTAATTGCTTTTACGTTGTTATGAATCTTATGAATTTGAAATTAAAACGCTATCAAGGATGCTATTTTCTTAAGAGCATAGGGCAGGATTAGGATTTCAAATAATTGGAATTTTGTTTTAGCTTAAAGTGCACTTTATGGTCGTAAAAATAAAACTTATTCCTTTGGTAAAATACTGTAATATGATTTTCCCTGTCCAAGGAGATATGTAGATAAAGTTACCGTGTTTTATTTTGTTCAAACCATCAAAAGTTCCTGGAAACACTGTCGAATGTCGAGGTCTTCTAAAAAAATGTGATTCCAAAAAGTGGTCCAATATTTTAATGCATTCAAAGACCAAACAGCCCGAAAAAAATTCATTCGCTACATTTTTCTTTTTCCCCAGAATGCTCAAAGTTAGCGCCTCAGGACGAGGACTCGAAGTTGATTTACTGGTCGACCGTTGTGTAAATAACGGAAACTCTTCTTTGACAATGGCTCTGTTTCTTTTGCGCATATTTTTGTCGTTTAAGCAATTATTTTTGAAGAATTAGATATCACTCAAAGCCTTATTAAATCGACCTTAAAATAAACCAGTCAGTGTTTAGATGTCTTCAACGCGCGATACAGAAAAGAGAGCTAAAAATTAAAAATAATCGCTTTCCGAAAATAATCGCATGTCGACTTATTATAATAATCAAATAATTTTTATGTAAAAAACCAAAATCATAAAAATAATATTTTTTAACCCATGAAGGAATACACAACAGATTAAGTTATAATTAAATATACTATAAACATGTTTCTTAAGCATATGGAAAAAAAATTATATATTATATAATTTCATTAGAGCAAACTAAAATTTTATAAAATAAAATTTACGTTGAAAAAATAAATAATATTTTAAATCAAAATAAATAAATAACCACACATACATATTTATGTGTATATATACATATATATAATGTATACATACTTGTATACATTGAAGTAAATAATATTTAATTCACTAAAACAAAACAACGACCTACGACCGAAATAATTTGCAAATTGCTCAAATATTAAAGTCAATGTCATCAATAAGTCAAAGTCATAAAAAAAGAATAATGTCTATACATAAAGTGATAAGAGTAGCGTCGAATTTGTTGATTGAACCTGATAGTGTGACATAAAAACGCTGAGTGCTTTATGCATGCATCTTCAGTTTTTATGCTTAGTACTTCAGGTTTTTTATACCCCGAACATCATAGATTATAATGGTAAATTATATGTACTATATAAATGATAACCATGACGATTTAATTAATTTAAGTTTCGAAAATTCGTCGAAATATTTTTTGTCTAGGTTGATATAACTGTCAGTGACATCCGTGCCAAATGTCATATCAAAATAATAATTAGTGTTTGATATCCGCCCTTCTGTCTGAAGTACGTAAAATGCATTCGGCGACGAGTGAAATTATTCAACGAAAAAGTTCCATTAAATTATGTGTACGGAATCAAATTTCTAGTGCCGAAAGGTTCCTAATGTTGGAAAAGACCTTCGGTGATAATTGTTTGTCGCGAGCAAGTCTTTTTGATCGGTAAAAAATATGCAATGAGGGTCGAGAACGTGTTGACGACAAACTACGTCCAAGATGATCACCAACATCAACTGATGATCAACATGTCAATCAAACAAAACTGGTGCTTTAGAATCGGCGATTAACAGCCAGAAATTTTACTGGCATCGTCGGAAAATCGAAAAAATAAACAGTGAAAAGCATTTCGAAAAATCATTTAAGGCTAAGAAATTGAATGCTGGAATGGTTTCAAAATCACCGAATTTTTTCAAAAAACAGCATCGTGTTAACTTCACTGACGTTTAAAGCATATGTTTATACGCCATGATTGGATTTATGCTTATGACCCGGAAACGCACGAACAATCGGCCGAATATCGGGGCAAAGGTGAGCCGCAGCCGAAAACTAGATAAGGCAGGTCAAAAATTGGAATTATGAGACAGTTTTCATCGATTATCGAGGTATGGGGCACTCCGAATTCCCTCCGATTGACCAACCTGTCAACAAGGAATACTATTTGAGTATTGCCGACAGTTCACGATAATGCACAGTGTATTGATTCTTCGGGAATTTTTCACCGTATTCGCCCGATTTAACTCCTTGTGACTTCGGGTTATTAGACAAACGCAACCGACCGCTCCCAGAAAACCGTTTTCAAACAATTAAGAGATCACACGGTAATCGTTAACCGCGCATTGAAGGCGGAAACAAACGTTGGCACAAGTGTATTGGGTCCAAGGGAGACTACTTTCAGGGGGAAGACATAGATTTTGAAGAACTTTAAAATTACGAACAAAATCTTTCATTTGCTCATTGTAGTAGGATATTTTTTACTGCATAATTTTCGTTATGTTACCTAATCGTTAACTTTAGCCGATGTTCAATATATAAGTACTTTTATATATGTATGCTTATTTTGTTTTCAATTTAATAATGGGACATTACTAATTTGGTTTTCGCTGTTCAAGTAGACAGCACCGTGCTCAATACTATTTTTTTATAAAAAAATAAAATACAAATTTTAAGAAAAACCATTTATTTTTTTCTTTTTTATTACTACTTTTTATTCTATTTTATTATTCTGTTTTAGCAATTTATTACGAAAATAATTTTAAAAAAAATGCAAAGAGGTTATTTCTGAATTTTTTTGAATGAAATTATATACATTTTTTTTATATATATATATTTTTGGCAACAAACTCGAAAAAAATGAAACCCTAGCAACAAAAATAGCATAAGGAGCAAAACTGTGCGAAATTGTAAAAACATCTTAGAAATATTTTATTAATCACAAGCATATTTTGGGAACACAATTTTCACATATGACTGGAATTTGTGATCTAAATTTTAGGCCGCACACATACAAAATATTTGCCACTTTGTTTGAGAACCAATTAAAATTTCTGCACAAATGAACACATAAGTATGTATCTGCAATTGTGCGGACAGTTCATAAAAAAATATAAAATATTATTATTATGTATGTATGTTTGTGTGTAGCCATACCGTATGCGTGTGATCGCTGCATGGATTCACATGCTTTCGCACAGCACGCTTCGATTCTCGCGCGGTAGTTGTTGTTGTAATCGTTGTCACTTCCATCTCACAGCAATTCTTCAATTATTGGTTTTATTCAATTTATTTGAAATAAATTAGTAGCTACCAATTTCTTCGAATAAAAAAAAGACACGATGCACAAACGTTCTCACACACTATTCACAGTTATGAAAGCTAACGCCTCGACAATTTGTGTGAAATTGAGCGGTGGCGCCCGTTTATATCACGTTTTCAGAATGCAATTCAATAAGCTRCGCGTCCAACTGTCGGCAAGGAAGCACTTAAAGCTGATTTATTCCACTTCAATTGAACGAAATCTCGGTTTATTGTACAACAAGTGCACCGAGTGTTTGCATTCCGACAGGTGTAGTACGCGTAATTGTCACCACCGCTTGCTACGAAACCGCTTGCTTGCAACCGCTTTGCTTGTCCACTGAAAGCCAACTGATCGCCAGCTATTGTGCGGAGAAGCGCATTCGAGGCATTCCGTGGTTTCGATTTGCGTGCGAAAGCCGCTAGCTCGCTTGTGACTTAATTGAGCGCTTTCAGTGATGAAGGTGTAGCCGCGTTCAGCGCAAAAAGACATCAATGTTTACAAAGATAAATGTATACGGTATGTGCTGCCACCACTCATTCATAGCAATGCTCCTCGATCTCGTTCTCAAGCATTGACGCATGCAGCGCCAATGAGCACCGGCCCATTCTCACTCAATGAAAATGCTTTCAATCATTGCAAATATTAAGTAATCGCTGTTATGACATTATGATCTTCATTTAGACATCTTAGGCTAGCTTCAAAAACAATACCAATAATATGCGTTGGCAAATTGATAGCAAATTTCATCTTATTATTATCTAATTCTGTAGTTTGGGTGTTTTGAAAACCACTCCACTTAATTCAACGCATTAATTGAGTGCTTATTTTTGCGTTGAGTGTTTGAGTGCGCGATTTATTTATAGACTTTAGGAAATTTGCATTTTGAAACAAAGTTTTTTTATTCTGCCAAGACACATAGATTACTTTTATTATGTCATATCATGTCTTTTTATCGTTTTATTGGCTTAATAGCTGTAATTATGATTGTAAAGTTAAGCAAATGGCATTAAATAGCGTGGGTGGTAGAAGTGAATCTAAGTTGAGCAGAACTTAGTGATAAGCGAGAGTGATTACGATCATTTTTAAGCGATAAGCTAAAATTTTTAACATGAAATTTTTATCGGCGTTGTACATAAATAAATCGGAACTGTGCTGTGGCATATTTTCACGAGGCGTATCAAAAAACTCGGAACGATGAAAGACTATTTCCATGAAACGAGTTGCGAAAATATAATATCATTAAAAGAAAACTTTAGAATTTCTAAGATCAACCTTATAATCAGACAATTACTATGTACCAGGCTTGAAGAAAAGAAGGAAGTGTTCTCTCAATAAATCCATTGATTGATATCAAATGGCGCCAAGATCACGAGCTTCAATTTCAGACATCAAATGGTTAGTTAACATGCCGCGATAACGTTCGCCATTGGCGTTTACGTTCTTACCGGCATCATTTTTGAAGAAGTATGGACCGATGATTTCACCGACCCACAAACCACACTGGTTGAAATGGCAATATGAAATCCATTCAGGTTGATCTTCGTCCCAACTGCGGCAATTTTGTTTGTTTACATAATTGGACCACATCGCTGAACAAAATTTGGCTCGAAAACATCGGATATTCTTGCAATTTCTTCCATACACTCCGTAAACTCTTAGCGACGGCTGCTATATTTTCTTCACTGTGTGCTAGACTTGGTCTATACGGTCAAATATTATCCAATAATGAATAGTGGGTCTCAAGATAGGTGATGGTGTTGAGAATATGTAGTACGATTTGAGTGTTGAGCGAACCTTAATTTTCGTAATAAAGTTGAACGATTTGTAAACGTTGTTCAGGCGTAAGTCTTTCTATGTTGAATGCCAAACAATACAGAACATAAATAACATGGCAGCTTGGCACGACTCAGGCTTAATCTGTCAAAAATTGCAAAAAGTACCTCTACTTGGATTAGCCGTTAGTTATTGATAATAACTGAAGGTAGCCCTCAATTATCAGTTCCACAAGAGTACGAATGAACAGTAGGATTAATGTAACCACAGCACAACTCCAGTAAAGGAAGAGTTTCCAAACACCCAACGTCATTATACCCTGGGGTATATTAAGTCGTCGATCTGATCTTCAGAAGCTGCTTATAAGTCGAAACCGACAATACTGAAATACAATAGCATACAGTATTCGGGAGCCATACAAACTGACTGATCTAAATCAAGTTTTTGTGTGGAAACCTTTCTTAATTCGTAAGATATCTTCAATGAAAATATGTCTCAGATTATTATCCAAGACCACGCTACAAACTCAGATTATATTTTTCTGATGCGATCACTATAGCTTACAAGTATAACTGTAATTTAAACTGGTCGATCTAAATCAAGATAAATATATTTTTTAATATTTCTATGCGTTGTCTCAGCGACTGACTAGAAGACATCTGTCAGTTAAGTTCTGGTTAATTTAAACAAGACCCCTTCGTTCGGTAAAGAACTTTTTTTTGTATGCAGAACTTGATTGATAGACAGTTGCCAACCAGACTAAAAACTAATTGTCGTAAAATAATAATAATAAAATAATGGAAGTATTTAAATCTCCTTATAATACAGTGACTACCAACAGGGATGACATAATTTTGACCATGTTTGTTTACGAATTTATGTCAAATTCTGTCAAAGTGTTCAGTACGGTTTGACATTTCATCATGTCAGAAGATCCGGAAATCCGAAAAATATCATGTTTTTCAGATGAGGGGAGTGGATCTAATACCGAAGGAAAAAAATGGATTCTAGTAAATATTTTTACACCAAAAAAAAAAATTTCGCAATTTCGCAATTGTTTTTCACAATTTTTTTTTCAAATAGATGTAATGGAAAAAAATCCTTCGTCCAAGTCTTTAAAAAAAATTCAATTCAAAGACCTAAGTATAATTTCATGAAGATCGGTTGAATAGTTCTCGAGAAATCTTGCCAACCGACTACAAAAAAACAGTCTCAAGAAAAACGCGTTTAAAGACGGCGCACTTAGCCTAGCTAGCCTCGAGCGCACAAGTTCTCAAGGCTGTATCTCCGAAACTATTACTCGCATCAACTTGAAAATTGAGGACAATATTCTAGAAGTGTGTAAGAAATACAAAAAAATTATTTTTGAGTCAATGCACTCCCATATTACTTTTGGAAAAATTTGTATATTCAGAGTATTGATAAAAGATTTATACATATGATTCATATCTATTTCAAAAATTCGATTTCCAAACAAGATATTTCGCGGAAATATTTTTAAGAAAAAAGTTTTGGAAATACAAATTATTTAAAAAAATTTATAATTATGTTCAATATTACAAAAAAAAATGTGCCAAATGTACTGAAATGTGCTCATATAAGCACATAAATATGACTTCAGCCAAACAAAGAAACACGTGTATGTGTATGTGCTTATACACATCTAGATGTGTATAAGAGACAGATTATATATTTTTTTATTAATATTTTTTTTTAATGTTTGTTTAAAAATTGGTAAACATTGGCAAACATAATTGAATAACTTGCCAAAAATCTGCGCTTTCCTCAAAATATGCGTGCACTCCCAAAAAAATAGTAAACGAGTAAAAATAACTTAACCACATGCCCCGCAAGGTCAGTCTCATATAAATTAAATACAAATTCATGCAATGAACATGGACCAAACGTCTGTCGAGGGTCATGATTTTTATACGTTGAGTGCAATCTGTTATTACATAGTGAGAGATATACATATATACATACATACATATGTATATGTATATTTACCTAGGTATTCGCGTTTGTGTTATAATTGCCCACATTCTTCTTTATGCACATACTCGTAATATATTAGTTATACACGTGCAACCTTTCAGCCCGCTATACTAAAGAAAAAAGTCAAAATCAAAATTTAACTGGCTGCATACATATATACATACATACATATGTATATGTATATTTACCTAGGTATTCGCGTTTGTGTTATAATTGCCCACATTCTTCTTTATGCACATACTCGTAATATATTAGTTATACACGTGCAACCTTTCAGCCCGCTATACTAAAGAAAAAAGTCAAAATCAAAATTTAACTGGCTGCATACATATATACATACATACTTATATATTACATATAGTATAAATCGCACGCATGTTAAATGTGTTGCATAATATTACAACAATATGCACAATGCTCTTTGTTGTCGTTGAACTTGTCGAACTATGCCGAAACCGGTTTTGATTGAACTTATTCGTGGGTTTTTCGTTTAAAAATATTTGCTTGTCACCTCATACATATCGACATGCATACATACATATGTATGTACCATATATTATATTATATGCAAACACGCACAAAACAACATATTTTTGTTGCCTTCGTCACTAGTCTCCCTTCCTTGCCTTTAATGGGCTTTTTCACTTTTCGCATTCGCTGACGTCTTGCACAGTTACTTGAAGTTGCGGAGCTTCCCCAGCGCCATAGTGTAATTTAGAGATATAAACCAAAACCACAAAAACAGAATCACGGAGTGGAAAGTAGGCAGTGTGTGCGAAGACGTAACGGTTGACCTTGACAAAAGTGCGAAAATGTATTGACATTGTGCAAATTTCATTTACTTACATTAACATTACTTTGTAGCAAAAAGACATTTGAGTTGACAACTTTTTGTAGCACCAAGTATTGTGCAAACTACTTACTGTAATTTGCGTCACAACTTGAGAAACGTACGAAAAAAGGTGCAGCTTTCGGAAAATACTAAAATTTAATAATTTTCTTGAGTATCTCATTCGACTGTGAGTAATTAATACTCGTATATGACAGTAGTCAGTTTTTAAATATTGATCACTTGTTAGCAGAAACTATGTTAGGAGAATCGCTTCAATCCTCAAGGTCATACATTGATAAAAAGTACAGAAATTTACTTCGGCTCCACTGAAGCTATAATCTCTCTTCACAGTACATTTCTTATAGCATAAAAGGGTATAACAACATCTTTATATTGATTATAGAGGGTGAACCATTTCGAGGATAATATTTACTATCATTCGAAAGAACATTGTCTGGCGTTTATTCTCTTAAGATTAACTCTTTCAAATGTTCGCGCCGGCTACATCTCAGATCGTCCATCCGTTGAGACCAATTTTCGATGACACATCGACTGAGAACTGGCGAATGGCACGCGTGCTGTTTTGCTAGAAGGCCCGAATCGAAGCGGGATTATCCGCGTAAACTTTAGACTTTACATATCTCCACAGGAAATAGTCTAAGGGTGTAATATCACATGATCTTGGTGGCGCATCGATCGGCTCAAAACGTGAAATTATTTGCTAAATGTCTACAAGATCACGAGCTTCAATTTACATGAAGTATAGTCGGTCATATGGCGCGATAATGGTCGTCATTGACGGTTACGTTTTACGTTCTCACAGGCATCATTATACCCTGAACAGTGTATATTAAGTTTGTCACGAAGTTTGTTACACCCAGAAGGAAGCGTCATAGACCCTATAAAGTATATATATAAATGATCAGTATGTCGAGCTGAGTCGATTTAGCCATGTCCGTCTGTCTGTCTTTCCGTATGTCTATCCGTCTGTCGGTATATATACGAACTAGTCCTCAGTTTTCAAGATATCGTTTTGAAATTTTGCCATCGTCATTTTATCTTCAAGAAGCTGCTCATTTGTCGGAACGGCCGAAATCGGACCAGTATAACATGTAGCTGCCATACAAACTGAACGATCGGAATCAAGTTCTTATATGGAAAACTTTCACATTTAACAAGATATATTCACGAAATTTAGTACAGATTATTTTTTAAGACAACAATGTAATCTCCGAAGGAATTGTTCAGATCGGCTCACTATAACATATAGCTTCCATACAAACTGAACACGTAGTGACTAGCATAAATGCTCCTGTGAAGGGTATTTGGTTTCGGGGCAACCGATGTTAACGTTTTTTCTTATTTTTGAATAAATATGGACCGATGATGCCACCGTTGTTTTTTCTAAATGACAGCTTCTGAATCTTTTTTTCTTCGTCAAAGATGCGGCGATTCTGCCCCTTTCAGGTACCCATTGAGCCAGAACAAAATTTGAATAGAAAACGTCGGCTTCAATTCTTGCACTTGCTGTATTTTGTATGTAAATTGAAAAAAGTTACAGCTGTTCTAAACTGAGTGAAAATAATGAAACACTTCGCTATATTTTGAAATGTTTGTATAAAGATTGCCACGCAAGCCGCAAGCAGAAAATTGTTGAATTTTAGTTCGTGTAGCACAACAATGGTTTGCTCGCTTCCGTTCTGTAAATTTCGAAATTTCGGTTTACACTGATGGAATAATGTTTTTAGTGAAAAAATTGCTACAAATTATCGACCAAAATGATATATAATTTGTTTATTTATTCATCATTAATTGAAATACAAAAATACTTTTTCGACTACCCTATATTTACAAATAAAAAAAATCGCCATACAAGAACCTGATTTTGACCAATCAATTCGTATGGCAGCTATGTATTTCCCATCCGATATTGGCGATTCCAACAAAATGAGCAGTTTCTTAGAGATAAAAGAACTTTTGCAAACTTTTAGAATAGTATCTCAAAAGCTGAGGGACTAGTTCTCGTATATACAGACAAATAAACGAAAATAGATGAAATATTTCTTTCAAAACTTTTAGGGATGACAAGACATTAGTTATTTCATAATTTCTTACAATGTTTGAAATATAATAATTTATTGGCAGACTCCTCAAACGTTGTTTAAAACTACGTGGTACAAAATATTGACAATGCAGAACATCATCCGACTCGAGTTACTTGAGTCCGCCATGTGAACCGAATGAGCAACAGAAAAATATAAGTTGCTGAAAAGAATGAGCAACAAATTTTCCCATGTATAAACTCAGACTTACAAAACTCCGACCTAAAGGTTTAAGGAGGCAAAAAAGGCCGTTTGCGTTGGCTGACATTCCGACAAATTTCGACTATAAGTTTAATGGTTAATGAATCAAAATCACAGAATTTTCATTATCAGAACACTAAACGTATTAAAAGAGTAATGTAAATATTCCATTCTTTCTGGGCGAATTTACTTTGTAGCATCGCGGCAAATCGATAAGAAATTTGAGTATTATTATTATTGTTATAAGCTACTGATACTTCACTTGTTAAGATAATAATTGTTAATTGATACTTCAACTGGTAAAAATTAGTCAATCAATTGAAATCATGCTGATATGACATTAATGCCATTAGATTCATTAAACAAGAAAAAACGTTAACTTCAGTTGCACCGATGCTAAATACCCTTCTCAGGTGCATTTCTGTTAGTAATTATGTGTTCAGTTTGTATGGAAGCTATGTGCTATAGTAATTCGTTCTAAAAATTTTTTTGGATATTATATGGTTAGCTTAAGCAGTAATCCATGTCAAATTTCGTGAAGATACCACGTCAAATGTGAAAGTTTTCCATACATGGCAGCTATATGCTATAGTTAACCGATGTAAACAATTTCTTCGGAGATTACATTGTCGGCTTAGGAAATTATCTATACCAAATTTCGTGAAGATACCACGTCAAATGGGAAAGTTTTCCATACAAGAACTTGTTTCCGATCGTTCAGTTTGTATGGCAGCTATATGTTATAGTGGTCCGATATCGGCAGTTCCGACAAATGAGCAGCTCCTTGAAGAGAAAATGACGTTTGAAAAATTTCAAAACGATATCTTAACAACTAAGGGACTAGTTCGTATATATACAGACAGACGGACAGACAGACGGACATGGCCAAATCGTCTCAGCTCGACATACTGATCATTTATATATATACTTTATAGGGTCTCCGACCCTTCCTTCTGGGTGTTGCAAACTTCGTGACAAACTTAATATACCATGTTCAGGGTGTAAAAAATAGCCCGAAAATTTCAACATCATTGCTGTGAATGCAAATGTGGAGTCTCTGAACTTAGCGCAACAGTTTGTCATTATGCTTTAAATTCTGGCCAAGAGGCACAATTATCAAATACTTTTTGCAGCAATTGGGGCCGAATGTCAGCAATAACGCAGCGAATATTTTCTGCCAAGGCATCAATCGGATCGGGATTTTCTGCGTAGATAAGCGGCTTCACATAACCAAACAAAAAATAGTCCAGCTGTGTCGATCTTAGAGGTCCCACCATATGGCCCTGAGGCGAGAGGCCTCAAAATCTCCATCAATAAATTTATTTTGTTATTAACTATATGGCGTGTAGCGCCGTCTTATTGGAACCAAAGGTCATTCACATCAATGTCTCTATCATCAACATCTCTAATTTAGACATGAAAAAGTAAAAAAATTCTGGCTGTACAGCATTCCCCATTGACTGTAACACCATGGCCGGCTTGACTTTTGTAAGAATATGGACCAATAATTCCCTCTGGCTATAGGGCACATCAAACAGTGACTTTTTAAGGGTGTAACGACATCTCAACAATAGCTTTCTTATGGTGCGACGAATTTAGGTAATAAATATTCAGGATTTGCAAAAGTAGTTCCGGAGTAAGTGTATTTTTTATGAAAAGGCAAACCGAGCTGCGAATAAATAACGAGTGTTGCCTCATTGAAAATCTAAATCGTCTAAAAAAATACCCCTCATTAACTGAGTAAGCGGTAGATTGAGAAATTTGTTGAGCTCTTATAGATTCCGCCATATTGTCATTCATTAATTTAATTTGCACGTTTCTACAAAAGTTAAAAAAATGAACCGCAATAGCTTTGATAACCTCATTTGTCTATACATGATAGCTTTATAAGCTGTTTTCTATTTTGATAAGAAAGATGATATGCAAATTAAACGAAATATTGCATACTTAACGACGAAAGTCTTATCAACATAAATTAGGGTGAGCCAAGGAACGAACATCGAATTATTAGTTAGGGTAAACTTGTATATGGCGAAAATAGTTTCTCTACTAGGACAATTTTTTGGCTTAATTTGACCAGGATTATGCAATTTAACGCATCTAGAATACTTTCCGTGGAGGTATGTTAAGTCAAGGGTTTACGCCAATCAACCAGCAACGCTCGAGGAACTCGAATAAAAAGTTCAGCGCAATACTGGTGTATGCTCTATCAGAAGCAACCTGCAAGAGATCGTTTTAACGATTCAGAGATAATGATTTTGATGTGAGAAATGAAGAACGTGGAAGACCACCAAAAAACTGAAAAGCAGTATTGGAAGATATGAAGATAGTACTTTGAGTCGAAGTCGAATGGCAGCCATGTGAAATGTTGCACAACAAAGAATTTCAGACCGTTTGAAAGCTATGTGAAAGATCCAAATGTGTGGAAAATGTGGCACCCATGAATTGAATGAAAGACAAACGAGAAACTGAAAAAAATCTTGTGAATTTCTACTTCAAAGACACGAAACAAAAATCGGTTTTGCATCGAATCCTCACTGGCCATGAAAAATGTAATTTTTAAGGAATCCATAACAGAAAAAATCATGGGTTAATCCGCGACAATCTCACTATCGACTGCATAAACTCATCGATTCGGTAAAAAGGCAATGATCTGTGTTAAGTGGGATCAGAAAGGTGTGGTATATCAGGAGCTTCTAAAATCTGGTAAAACTGTTAATACTAATCCCTACACACAACAAATTATCAATTTAAATTATCCATTAATGAAGACACAGCAAAGTAATTTGCATACGGTTCAGGATATAATGAAAGTACTTGCCTTGAAGCTGCTTCCCCACCCGCCTTATTCACCACACTAAGCCCCGTCGTTCTTGTTGGTAGACCCTTTATATAAAAAGCACTTAAAAAATCAGTTATATGAATTGAGCTTTGCACCGCAACTTAATTGTGTCTTCCGATATTAAAATTATTTTTGGCTCACCCTTATATGGTATATATGTAAATACAATCGTATTCATTATTATTTTATTGAGATTTGTAGCACAATAAAATATAAAAATTTTAATCTTATCATTAAGGAAACTTCATTAAAAAATAAAAAATAAATAAATAATATTTTTTACTGTTTTTTTTTTTATATACGTATATGCTTAGTCTCACCTTTTTATTCTCCTTCCGTTTGAAACACGTGGCCGCACATAATCCCAACGTCGGTTCTACGAACTCCACTTGCTGCTCACACGTCGCCGTGAATTGCGTTCTTATCATATTCTCATATTGATGCATTTTATTAAGCTTTAAAGTATGTAAATATGTAAAACGAACTACAGTCTGTTTTTTTTTTTTGTATTTTCAACCTAATAAAGTTAAGATAATTTAACAATGTGAATACATTATATAGAACCGGAAGTATATTTTATGTCGGTATATATGTTTCGAGACCATGATAACCGCGTAATTAGTTCTGATTTCTCCAAGTTGAACAAAGAAGCAGACAAAATAGGTCTGGTAGTGGGCGAGGACAAGACAAAATATCTCCTGTCATCAAAAAAAAAACAGTCGTCGCAATGGCGACTTGTCTTCCAGGACACTGTGGACAGTCATAACTTCGAACTTGTAGATAATTTCTTTATCTTGGAACCAACATTAGCACCAACAATAACGTCAAGCTCGAAATCCAACGCAAAACAACTCTTGCCAGCAGGTGCTACGTCGGGCTGAGTAGGCAATTGAGAAGTAAAGTTCTCTCTCGACGAACAAAGACCAAATTTTACAAGCCACTCATCATCCCCGTTCTATTATATGATGCAGAGACATGAGCAGTGACAACGTCTGATGGGTCGGCGTTACGAGTTTTCGAGAGATAGGTTGTGTGGAAGATTTATGAGATTTATGACCCTTTGGGCATTGGCAATGGCGAATATTGCAGTCGATGGATTGGTGAGCTTTGCGACATACATATACAACTACGACGACTTTGATATGCTATGCTGGCTAAGTTATGTTCTTAAAAAATAAACTAAGAGGTCATAAAATCTTTCAAAAAATAGCATAATTTTAAAATTCGGGCATTTGAAGAGTACAAAGTGAAAAAAAAAAATTCTTGGAATACGGTATTTTGAATAAGCACAGCCATACAATTAAATTTGTTAATTAAAAGAGAAAAGTATATTGTGATAAAAAAAATTTCCAAAATTATTTTAATTTCAGCGATTGTATCAAAAACATATATGTATTCTCAACAAAAATTTTCTGAAGGAGCATGGGATGAATTAAGAAGAAATGGAAGAGCAAATTAGTTTTATAAATGGTTTTTCAATAGGGACGTTAAAAAAGTAGACCAAAAGAGATAGCAAACGATGCCATTTCATCATGGAAAAATATGCGATCCCACAACGCGTCGAAATTATTAAAATTTACTACCGAAATTTGGAGTCATTGGCGTCTACTTTAAAAGCACTATGTCCAATATATGGTCGTCATAATCGTCCTGTCGATCAACAATGAGGCGCAGTACAAGATATTCCGAATATTGCGAATATGGCTGCGTTAGCGAATGAATTGAGGGAGACCCAAATCAGTCTCCCACACATCGTTCTCAAGTGTTGAGCATCTCTATGAAGTCGTTGTGGCAAATTTTGCGAAAAGATTTTGACATACATACATCCTAACAAGGTCAAGAACTGAAGACGGTTGACCACCAGGATCGCCTTATGTTCGTAAATTTTCATTGAATAATCATCTTCAGCGAAAAGGGGCAATTCTGGCTGAAATTCTTCATCAATAAGCAAACTATGTGTTATTGGCGAGGCAGCAATTCACACATACTGCATGAGTCGCCATTGCAACTCGAAAATATTACGGCTTGATGCGGTTTAGGGGCCAGCGGCATCATTGATTCTTGCGTGATGATCAAAACCGGCACGTTACTGTGAATGAGAATCGCTGCCACCCAATAATATCCAAATATTTTTGGACCACATTGGATGATATGGACTTGGACAATATATGGTTCGAACAAGACCGCACCACTTGACGAATGTCACATTCGATTTATTGCAAAACATGTTTGGTGAACGTGTTATCTCACGAAATAGCCAGTCAATTGGCCGCCTCGGTCGTGCGACTATTTCCTGTTGGGTTATGTCAAGTCTATGGTCTATGCCAACAAGCCAGCGATGATTGATGAACTCTCAGCGTTTGAAATTTTGTAAGCGGGCTCATGGTGGCCATATAAAACAAATCGAGTTGCATACATAATGGCATGGAATGTACTTTCTCAGGAATAAAAAATTTCATTGACATCCCAAAACGTTTTTGACTTTTGTAGCACTCTTATTGTAAAACCCATTATTTGTTATTATTTTTGTAATAAATTACTTTTTTTTAATTTCGCTTAGGTTTTTTATCAAATCAGATTTAAGTCGTTATTTTATTGCCGTAACGCTTATGATTCATTTCGAAATAAAATACCACTTTTGGCAAACAATGTGCAGTTGAGACTGGCACAAAAAGGAAATCTCAATATAATTCAACAAAGTGTGTACAGTTTATTTTATTTTCGCGCTCGCAAGATCAAAGTGCATACTTTTTGACTTTCTGCCAAAGAAGCTAACAAAAAACAAAAAAAAACCAACTTTCGTAAGCAGCGAGCACACAAAAAATAGATCAAGTGCACATAGTTTTTTAGCGGCACTAACGATAAACAAATATAAGAACAAAAAAAGGTTGAAGAAATTATTTGTTCGAACACATCAAAGAACTGAAAAACAATTTATTGCTTCAAAAATGCAGTTGAACTGTGCGCTTGACTTGCAAGCGAGAATATTGACGCAATTTTCACTTTTTGGTATTTCGACATTGCATAACCATTTATAATCATTTTCAACTCACTATAATTTTATGCACTTTTTCAATTTGCAATGTGACAACAGCAGTTGATTTGATTGCACGTAAGTGTTGCACGAGAAGTTCACAACTAATGATGCTTTATTATTTATTCTTTATTTAATTTTTGATTTAGCACTGACAAGCGATATTTTAATATTTTACCAATTGTTATACTTTTTTTCGCATGTCACGCGCACCTAGCAACACCGCAGCATCGGCTAACGACTGATTTCTACAGCTTGCTTGCGGACCCTTGGCGCGCACATGGGGTGCAATGAATGATCGGCTAAACAGTTGGGGGAAGTGTTTGCACTTGGGGAGTGAAAAGCCCTACCGGCCGCTTCAATAAGTACCGTTGCATTATTATATGCATAGGTGCATGCACATATGTAAATAAAGAAAAAAATAGAAATGCAAATACTGGTGTATAAAATAGACTAATTAATTGAATATTAATAAAAACTTTGTAAAAAAAAATCTATTATTATTGCTACTTTGAATTAAAAGGTCTAAAGTCGCCAATACCGGACGCTTCATAAATTAGTTTTTTTTTCAGTAAACAGACATTCATGTACATATATACAGTTGTGTTCACAATCATTGCAGTGACCTGAACATAAAATATAAAGTTAAAATTTTTAATCAACAATTTTTAATAATAAAATTAAATTTTAACCGCGTCCAATATTTGAAAGAGATAATCTTCAAAAAAATTAATATCAAATAATGATCTTTCGAATGATAATTATCATTATTTTAATAAACATTTCCAATTGAATTTGAAGTTTTTGTGTTTTTTCTTTAAAAAAAAGAGTGGATACTCGAAATGGATCACCTTTTATGATTTCCCGTTTTTCGCTCTTTACCTACTACCAAAAAAACCGTCTTTAATTTTACAAAATTTTATTGTTTTCATATTTCTGTACTAAATTTTCAGTGTTTTATATAATTTGTTTGACAAGAAATATGTTTTATACCACTTGATGGCTTGCACTACAATTTTTTTGAACAGCATAAATAGCGGACCGCTAGAGAAATTAATGAATAACATAGTAAATGAAATGAATAAATGCAGTTTATGCTTCGTGTTTTACTCGCGGAATGACCGTTAGAAGCTGGCAGAGTGATTGGTATTTATATTCTGATATGATAAATTTTTTGCCTCAAGTATTTTTCTCAGTGACACTACTATCATATTGAACGTAGCTGTATGTACATATATACTCATACAGTGAAACTTCTTTACTTGAACATAGAAAAAAGGCTAAAAATAAAGTTAAAATAAATGAAATAAATATAATTTTACAAAATTCACTGAAAACAAAAAAAAAAATGTTGAAATGCAGTGTGTCCCAAAAAAAGCTGTACTTTATATTTGTACCATAAAATATACAGCGTTATATGTTTCAAATAAATCGGATGAGATATGATAAAGTTACAGTCATTTCAATAAGAGAAAAATGTGTGGTATTTTTCGGGTTTTACATAAAAAGATAAAAAAAATCACTAAAACATACGAATTGATAGAAAATTTTGTGGTTTAAATGACGACCAAAGGACAGGTCGTCCAGAAGCTAGAAATAGTGCTAAATTGGTAGAAAAAGGCCGAATATTTGGGTAAAAAAAAGAACCTGTGTGAAAAGCAACATGAAAGCAGCCGTAATCGAAGTCTATCAACACCGCACGCATGTCTCTTAAAATGGAACCTATTTGGAATATTTGTGATCAAAAAATACCCTGAAAAAAATTATATTAAATTATTCATCAATATCAAACAAGAAAAAATTACACGGAACCAAATCTTGTTAATACGGTGGTTAATCGATGATATTCATTGCGTTTTTAGCTTTAATTTTGGTCGCAATCGTGGCTCGATGGGATGGTACATTATCATCGTGTAAAATTTATGAATTTTTCTTCCATAATTCCGGCCGTTTTCAACGGATTTTGTCACGTAAACGAATCAATGCGGCCAAATAGAATTCCTTATTGACCTTCTGTCGGTGCCGAAAAAATTTATACAGCACCAAACCACGAATATCGAAAAAAATGAGCATCAAAATGATTTTTGAGGCCTGGTTTTTGGTTTCGGCTCATGTTTTCCCCTATATTCCGATGATTGTTGACTTGTTTGCATGTCAAACTCATAAACCCATGTCTCATCGGCAGTTTGAGTGCTCTCACTAAATGTGGGATTGGAAAAAAATTTCTTTCTGAAACAAAAAAAAAATCCGTTTTATCGGGAGGTGTGGTGCAAGAACGAACGCTTTTCATACCCACAATACCCACTAAAATCATTCTCGCGAGAGCTGTCGAGCTCTCTTGCCATCTCCTTCATATCCTTCACTTTTTTAATATTCATCGTCATTTCACCAGTTTAAGAGTTTAAAGGTCGTCCAGAACGAGGCAGATCGTTTCTCTCGACTGTCTTTGAAGATTTATAAATTTTATTAGAGTAAAAAAATTTCATTTTTATCCATTGTAAAAATCGCAATGCAAGTTGGTTAACAGATCGCGTTCATATTTGGCATTATAATTAAGGACAGTCCTAACAAATTAGTAAAATATATTATTATTTAAATATCATGCACCCGTGGAATTTAATTACAATTTCCGGGTGCTTTTTTGTCGAATTTCTGTCAAGTCGAAACCTTATTTAATGATGCAATTTTTACTTTTATAACATAATTTCTTTAAAAAAAAAATCTATTTAAAATTGTAATTAAAAAAAAAAACATAATCTCTAAAAGTTAATTTTCATATTTTTCTTGTAAACTAATATTATAAGTGATCAATAATAAGTTTTACTGTGTGTGCCTTACTAAAATTCTCTACAATTCTTTACTCGCAATTAGCATAGGAAAGAGCTTTCACGATGATCAACGATCGCACTCCACTTGTGAATACATACTACATATGTATGTACATACATATGCACATACAAATATTGTGAAAATATAGCGGAACAGGCAATACAAAAAAATGCTATACATGCTTACGACAGCGAGAGCAAATAGTTGCCCTTCACATTGACCATCAAAATATTATACCAATACACATTTGTACATATGTATGTATAAGGATGTTTTTTTTCCCCAGTCCCATCATGAAATTTCCTTGGAAATACCCTAAAAATTTTTTCCTGAAAATTTGAGCCCTTAATATTAATATTGACTGGACCAAGGCATGGAAAAATTGTCCATTGAAAATACACGACAATTGTGATTTTTTATCTTTAAATTTCTATGTAATGGCTCAGAAGCATTTTATGGCATCGCTTTGACTTTAGACATATTATATATTCCTCAGAATTGAACACTCTACAAAAGTGTCCATTGCGACAAAATCGAAGCTCACACCGGCGAGGTAGTACGGGGCTCTAAACCTGGCTTTGCCACGAAATTATATATATGTATATATCTCGTAAATGACAAGAGCTATAGAAAAAATATATGACAAACTTGTACGAAATTTTATTTGCTACAAAAAAGATCCGAGGTCAAAAACGGCTTTTTAAGTAAGGCTTTATAGAATTTTCATAGATGTAATAGTGTAATAGTATGTAATAGAAAATCTAAACTAAACATCTAAACTATGTCTCAATTAATTTGGTGCACTACTGCCCCAGCCGGATAAAAATTCGAGTCGGTTCTGGTCACATACACCCAACTATAGTGGGAATGGATTTATCTGTAGTGATCGATAATGGTAGGGCACAAATTGGTGGTCATTGAACTTGTCTAACGGTAGACCCAGGAAATGTGCGGTTTCGACAGGGGGAGAGGGGTGTTACATAATCGGAGTTCGCTGGGCGTGCAAAGAGGTTGTTAAAGTCATACGAGCATTCATTTCACGCTGGACATATATGTTCCTTTGACCTTTTCTCATGATTTGCCGTCTAGCGACTTGAGGATTTGTTTGTAGCTCTGAGTAAAGCACAGGCTCTTAAATGTAACACCAAAAATTTTGGAGCTTTTGTCAGTCGGAATTTGAACACCATTGAGTGGTATAAAGATCCAGTCTATGCTCCTTCGTCCAGTTAGTGAATATGGACGCTGTGGATTTACTTTGGAGTGTAAAAAGCTTCATGCAAAAAAACATCTCCACGTAACTGAAATGGACCTGGGATATGTTCGAATCCATGCACCAATATTGCGATAACGTTGTTTTGATGCAGATACTCAGCTAATACGTTTATATGGTAGCAACCTTGTTATACTGGAGCAATATCTAGATTCGAACATCCGCTGGATCTTAACTAATTTATTCGACAACAAAAAGGAATATATATAATCGTCTGCTCTTCTATGTTGTTGTTGTTGTAACGGCAGAGTTCTGCCGAGTTGACAGTCCTTGGCCGGATAAAAATCCGGGTCCGTTCTGGTTTTCGTAGACCCGACTGTCGTGGGAACGGTCTGCTCTTCTATCCTAAATTGTGGATGTAACACAACAAATTTATACTCACCAGCGAAACCATTTTTCATATGCATACCTACATATATCCATTTAATTTTCCAATCCGATGTGGTCTGACACAGTCGATTAGCATTGCTATTGTTGTTTTTGTGTATTTCTAAGCAAAATACATCGAATAATCGAATTAAATATTGTTTTAGAAAAAAATGTTGGCTGTTGGCTGAACATATTACTTACCTATATAACAAAGATATGAATTCCATTGAGCCTAAATGTATGCAAGTGAATTTGACTATTATGTATACTACATACCACATATCCATGATCGCCGATTTGAAAAAAAAAAAATAAAAAATATTAAAAAAAAAATGTAATTGCAATATAGCACAAAACCTGTCTAAATCCTCCTTGAAGTTTGATTTATAAAATTACGTTTAAGAGTATTTATCAAAATATATATTTTTACAGCTGTTTTACCCAAAAAAAATCTTCACCAATAATTCAATAATTTGCTTGGTATGCTGGCGAACGCACGCCATTCAACGTTTGCTGGAGAAAGAGATATCTACTCACTCCACAAAACACCTGCCACCGCACCCTTTAAATTGTTTTTTAGTAATTTTAATGTATTCTTAGAGCTCCACGCAGCTGTTAAAGAGTCCCTTGCTTTGGCCGCAAACACAACAACATATTTTATACAATATTTATTACAATACATTATTTTGTTTCATTCAAACCGTTATATGTATATTAAAAATAATGATATCTCGCAGCTACAAAAATTATGTATTTAATTTTAAATAAATTGCAATAGTTAAATTAGTAAACCTAAATAGTGAAAAATAAGCAGAAAAAAAACTAAATTTTCTTTATATTTGTATTTACTCCCAATTTAATGAGTAACTGACTAACGCTAGTAAAAAAAAAAAGGATTTCTTTTATGATAGCAAATGCGCGTGTGGCTAAGTATTCATATGTTTCGTATGTATGTATGTATGTTTGTAAGCATTGTAGTAGTAGAAGTCTCTGTGTGATTTGTTTTGGTGTATAATTGGCATTTCTATTTCTTATTGGTATGTTTTAAGCGGCATATGGAAATAGTTAAAATATTTTTTGTGTTTTTATTTAATTTATTTTCATTTCAGTTAAGCACACCAGTAAACAAACACAACTCACTTTCAAAATGTTATATTAAAGTTCCTCTTTCATTTATGGTTTTATAAAATTTAAGAACAGCTTAAAATGATGTATTTTAATTTTTTTTTTTTTTGTTTGTTTGTTTTAGAAGGTAGATATATGTATATATATTTATATATTAAATTTTTTTATTACAGAAAGAACGAAATCCATTTAAAAAAATCATCCACCAACAAGATTATGTAATGCAAATTACTGGTAAATAAACACAGCAATTAGGATCGCTTGTCTCACACACTTTTTCTGCAACGCTCTCAAGTAAGCACACAATTTTTAATATGTTTGGTTTGTAATTGAAGTTGTTATGCAGAGAAATTATACAAATTATACTAAATACGTAGGTTGTTTAACTGTTAATTGTGTTCTTAAATTTGAATTTTTGTTTTTGCTTTTGATTAGGTATAGGATTACACCATTGACGCTATGCTTTGCTATATATAACCCAATTAGGAGTGCGAAGCACGTGTGAAGGAACGAGTGAATCGTCCATCATCACCTTTTTTATATATTTTTAAAGTGTTTTTCCTTTTTTAATGGTTTATATCCTACGCAAAATGTATGGTGGTGTGTGTAGTAGTAGTATATTGGGGGCCTGTGGTCTGACTTTGCGTATAATTTCTGGAAATGGTACTTTTTCGCACACACATTTCTTAATTGCGCTAAAACCTGCTAGCATTACGCAATAATGTGTTGGATGTGTGGCGCCCAAAATAGAAAATTATCCAAAAGTAAAATGTAGAATATTTGCATGCCTTTTCGTAACCATACCGATAAGCGCACACATACATCATCGCATGTACACTTCTAACTTTCGTGTACGTGCACTCTTTTGTATCGAATTTATCAGTATTATGACTTTGCCAATGCTACCACACTCTATGCTGACACAACAAATATCGCCACTCATCTCATCAAGTCTGTCTACACGTATAAATCAGTCTCTATTCTATGCTGTATTACACGCTGCTGCATCATACACTTTACGCTGTAACTGTATTTTAAACTTTAGCTTAACGCTTGTTTTTTTTTGCCTCTCCTGCGCACGCAGTTCTTAATGTTATATGGTATTCTTGCGTATTTTTTATATGGTTTTATTATTTTATCTCTGATTTATCTTTTAAATTTTCTTCTGAAGAATATATAATTTTAATTTAATTAATTAATTAATTATAAATGTAATAATAATAAGTAAGTTGATTTATGTGTTTTTGTTGTTGTTGTATTTTATGAATCAATTTGTAATTTTATTCCTTTCTTTATTTTTTTCCCGCAGATTTTTATTTTGCTTTCTGTGGCGTTTTTCTTTTCTCTTGTTTTATACGCATAATTCTTGCTTACTCTTGAATTAATGCAGTGTTTTTTTATTGTTTTAATATTTTTTCATATTTTTTATTTGCTGAAGAAGAATTGTTTCACATTGTGGTTTTGGTTGCATTTGCTGTTGTTGTTGCTTCTGCTATATATTATTTTAAACCCTTACTTTGGAGCGCTATGCCATTGTAGTTGCTATTGTTGATTTTATTATATTGTTGTTGTTGGTCTTGATGATGCTATAGCAATCCTTCATTCTGTTGCCATTCTTGTTGCTAATGTTGCTGTTGTTACTAGTTGACGGATCGATAGTACGAACTGGAGCGCATCACATAGCATACTTTCTAGTCCACTCTCGTGCCAATTCATTATATTTTTCCCGATCGGTTTTATATATTCTTGCAATCTCTGGTACAAGCGGATCGTCTGGATTTGGATCACAGAGAAGAGAGCAAATCGATAGTAAAACTGCAAGAGAAAGCAATACATTTTTTGATTAAATAAATTCTTTGTTATTTTTGCATGTTTCGCGGTGTACTAACCTTTTGAAATAGTTAATGCTGGCGACCACTGAGATCTTAAAATGTCGAGGCAAATCGATCCGTTACTGTTAATGTTTGGATGGTATATACGCGTTGTAAAAGCCACTTTAGGCGGTTTGAAAGGATAATCTGTTGGAAAATGAATTGTTAAGAAAAACACGCCACCTTGGTACGGACTGTCAGGCTGCAAAACATAGAGAAATATTAGTAAAATTATTTTATTGCTTTGTTCAAAGTCAGTGCTTTCAACTGATTTGTATACAATTATATATATATATTTTATTTAATTTTGGATTTTAAGCAACCAAAATAATAATATATACTAAAAATCATTGAACTTTCGCTAATGCATAATGCCACCAGTTCGATAAGTTCGATAGTAAATCTGGCATCTTTATCAAAATAGAAAGTTCGAAAAAGCAACTCTCTCACAGCTGTTATGTGATTAAGCGCAAAATTGACAGTAAAAAAATTGCAGAAAAAATGTAATTAATGTTTATTCAGTGTTTTTTTTTTTTCAAATTTTTTAGAATAGACGTCGAAGAAAATGTTGGATTGAAGCTCCTCTAAGTTTTAAATGTAATTTATTCAATGCGGAGTGTCTAGTTTTATACAACAGCATCACCTGGGCGAACTGAGCATTGTCCTAAACTTGATATTTTTTCCTTCTTGTGCAACTCTTTGGAAACAAATTGCTTCTTGAAGCATTGGTTAAACTAAGACTTCTTTTAATTATGTTGACGCTAGATATAAACAAAATCTTGATTTTAATCGCTGTTTGTAAGGCAGCTATATGCTGAACAATTAGTTTGGAAATTATAGCTTAGCCTTGGAAAATAATCCAAGCTAAATTTGGTGAGCAAATATTGACAAAAGCTTTTCATATTAGATCTTGATTTTGGACGGTCAGTTTGTATGACAGCTATGTATATGATACAGCAATCCGATACCTTTGAGCCCGACAAAGCACAAGAAAAGGACGTGATAAAAATTAGATCCGATATATCAAACACTGATAAATTAATACGCGTATATGCAGACAGATTTTTACTCGAAATTACTTCAAGAATGGTGTTTTCTGTTGTAACTTGTCACATTAATCATTCATATAATACTTTATACGATCTTCGACTTTTCTTTCTGGGTGTTGTAGCGATCTCAATATATAAAAAAAACAATTATCATTACATATGCAAATTCTTACCGGTCCCATTATTGTAGCTTGCCAGTGAAATACTGAAAGAGAAAAGAAAAAAAATTTTATTAATTTTATTTAGAATAAGAAAAACACATAGTTAAGCGCATGCTTAAGAAATAAAAACAACAATCGGAAACTACTGAATTATGTATTACAATGACTAAAAACAAACATGAATCTTGCGTTTGATACAAACAATTATAAATATATCTTTCTTATCGATAACTACAAGCAAATCAACTACTATAAAAAAGACATACACATATGGACAAAATAATAGGTGTGCCTATGCGTGGTGACATTTTTTTGTCAAAAAGTGTTGTAACTGTTATTTATTTTTAATACCGCTATGTTTTTATGATGGACGCGTTTTAGTAGCATGGTGGTGTCAACAGTTTGCATTACTCATTCGGTGATTTTGCTTTTTAGTGACGAGTGATCATTGTTCATTTAATTTTGCTTGGCCATTAAAATAGGTGTAG